>NW_024802934.1:4604464-4703522 GCF_019175285.1 Sceloporus undulatus
GACAAAATTTTCAAATGGAGGGCACTTTTAAAATAAAAAATGGAGGACACGCGAAAAAATTTGCTGATTTTTAAAAAATGTTAAGATAAATGCATGTTTCTGAGGCTTCTATAGACAATTGAGCCCATACCGCGAGACATCAAAGGCCCGGCGGCCAATCGGCGGCAGGACCGGGGCTGGGGCCGGCGCCCAAGGCCTCGCTGGGCCGCATTCGGCCGCGGGCCACCAGGTTGCCTACCCCTGCTCTAGACTTGACACAATTCCCTTCTGGAACTTTATTTATTTATTAAATTTAGTTTATTGATAAAAAAACAATACACAGTCTGAAATTACACCTACATTCAAAACGTACACACATATTCATTACATGAATCCCTAAACTCCAGACCCCCCACCCCACCACCAGTACAATTATGACTAACATACATTAATATCATGACCTAACACAGACTAACATAAACCTACACACACCACACACACACACACAAACACACACACACACACAATTTTTGAGTAGACAGCTATACCAAATCCAGGGAAAAATGATCTGGGATATAAACATGGCCCCAGGCAAATTTCCTTGGATGGATTATGAACCATAGTATAAACTGCATAATACTAATATGTTTACCATAATTCATATTTTGGCACAGATTGCTATGAGATGTGGGGAACCATATTTCCCAGTGACAACTTGTAACCTGATGTTCTGCTAGTTGCAAACTGACCCTGGATAATTTTATTTATTTATTTAACTTAATTTTATTTATTGACTTTTTCCTGTAGTGGGACCCAAGGCAAGCTCATGGATAAAACTGGTTAAAAAACTACCAGTCCAATTCTTAAGAACAATTAAAATAGTTTAATTTAAACAGTATAGCCTGAGGAGATTCAGGATTTTTTTCCTGCACAATGATAAAAAAAAGGTGCAGTTTTTTTTATGAAAGCTGCTCAGCTTTTGGCACAGAAAGCAAAAATTGTCCAGCTTTTGCAAGAAAACTGAAAACTGCACAACATTCAAACCAGTGAATGCTGCCATCTCACTCAGCCTGAATTTGTTTTCCTGACGCATACATTCAAACCAGCAAAGGCGGCAGCCTCAACCAACTCTGAGTTTCTTTTCCTTCTGCATAATATTTGGGTTTCCTGCAATATTCATAATGGCAAAGACTGCCCCCATGATGTCCTAACTCTTCACTAGATTGTTTGTACCTTCCTCAAATATATAGTGAAAACAAAGTAAGCAGTTTTCTTTTCTTAGAAGGGTGTGCAGTTTTTTATGTGTAGTGCAAAGACTGCAAACATAGGTATTTACAGCAAAGCTGTGCTGTTTCTCAAACTCTTTCACAGTATTTAAAAACTGTAGTTTACATTGTGCCATGAACAAGAAAGAAAGAAAGAGAAAGAACGAACGAACAAAAGATAGATTGATAGAGAAAAGAAATGAAAAGAAAAGAAAAATTACTATAAGCTGTGGGAACTTTAACTGTGCCATTTTTCCTCCTATGCAAGAAACATTTCTTGGGAGTAATTGGGAAATCCAAATTCAACACCAGTAGGGAAACTGGTGAATTTCAGTTCCATTGCTAGTGTAAATGTGAGTGGAATTGTGGCAGGAGCCAAGGCCCTTGACTTGTATATTCAATACTGTGTAAACATGTCCTACATGCACACATATTGTACATGCAGCTTGAAAGACTCCCCATCCCCCAGAATCAATAGTCTCGATATCTGCATTGGCAAATATAAACTTTATAAGGATTTTTGTTGTTAATTGCCCTCAAGTCAACCTTGACTCATGGTGATCCTGCAGATAAGACATCCCCAAGACTCCTTGTCTTCCAGTGCTCTGCTTAAGGTTTGCAAGGTCGTGTCCTCCCTAGTAGATCTATCCATCTAGCCTGTGGTCTTCCTCTCTTTCTACTGTACTTCTACCTTTCCCAGCATTATCTTTTCTAATGAGTCATGCTTAATGTGGCCAAAGTACGGCAGCCTCAAGCTGATCTTCTTGGCTTCTGGGGGTATTTCCGACTCGATCTATTCAAGGACCCATTTGTTTGTCTAAGGTTATACAGTATGTGTATTTTCAAAAATGGTGCATCATTTTGCTCTGCTGTTTCACAGTCTCCCTGATGTACTTTCTCTCACTGAATTGTTTTGTCTGAACAGGATTATACATTTTCTGACTTGGATGACAGAATTGAGGGCATACATATCAAATTTGCAGATGACACCAAGTTAGGAGGAGTAGCTAACACACCAGAGGACAGGATCAAAATTCAAAATGACCTTAATCGATTAAAAAGCTGGGCCAAAATGAAATTCAACACGGAGAAATGTAAGGTACTGCACTTAGGGTGGAAAAATGAAATGCACAGATATAGGATGGGGGACACCTGGCTGAATGAAACTACGTGTGAAAGGGATCTAGGAGTCCAAGTAGACCATAAGTTGAACATGAGCCAACAGTGTGATGCGGCAGCTAAGAAGGCCAATGCGATTCTAGGCTGCATCAATAGAAGTATAGTGTCTTGATCAAGGGAAGTAATAGTGCCACTATATTCTGCTTTGGTCAGGCCCCACCTGGAATATTGTGTCCAGTTTTGGGCACCACAATTCAAAAAGGACATTGAGAAATGAGTGTGTCCAAAGGAGGGTGACTAAAATGGTGAAAGGTCTGGAAACCATGCCCTATGAGGAACGACTTAGGGAGCTGGGAATGTTTAGCCTGGAGAAGAGAAGGTTAAGAGGTGATATGATAGCCCTGTTTAAATATTTGAAGGGATGTCATATTGAGGATGGAACAAGCTTGTTTTCTGCTGCTCCAGAGACTAGGATCCAGAACAATGAATGCAAGCTACAAGAACAAAGATTCCACCTCAACATTAGGAGGAACTTCCTGACAGTAAGGGCTGTTCGACAGTGGAACAAACTCCCTTGCTTGGAGGTTTTTAAACAGAGGCTGGATGACCATCTCTTGGGGATGCTTTGACTGATATTTCCTGCATGGCAGGGGGATTGGACTGGATGGCCCTTGCGGTCTCTTCCAACCCTATTATTCTATGAAAGTATCACCTATCAGTCCCATAAAATTATTTGCTTGCAGTTGACAGCTTTGGTTTACAAATAAACAATGGCTGGACAAGTAGCCTTGCCTTTCTTAGAGCATATGCGGTGTAACTTTTATATCGTTTCATAAAAGACTTGACAGATGATAAAACCCAAACCAAGGAGCAAACCACTCCCCCTAGAATGCCACACAGGCAGAAGAGACCATTCATCCCCCTCCCTCTCTTTCTTCCAGGACCCAGTTGACAAATATAGAAACAAAGCAAACCATTGATGCCCTTTTGCATCGTTATCTTTGGTGACCTTGACAGAAGGTACAGTATATAAAAAGTCAGGAGCAAGTAAGAGCCCCTAACTTGGTCTTTTACTTTCCAAGGTAGGTACCAATCTCTCCTTCTAAAGAAGCATGTATTCATAGTCTAGGAACCTGCAGCATTTTCTTTCTGTAAAATATTTTATGCTGTTAAATTGTGAATGTTTTAATTTTGATATCTATAAAAGCAGAACATAGCTTTAGTTGCTCTGCGGTGCTGCCAATGAATGTATGAACTGGAAATAGTTGCATCTGCTGAGACTTGCAAAGTCAAAATGTGGAAGAGCCACATTTCTTTTGAAAGGAGATGGGTTCCTTGTTATGCTGAGGATGGACTGATTGTGTATTATATGCAAGTCAGACTTTCCTTCTTTCCAAACATCTTAGGGAGCTTTTCCAATATACAGCTTAAACATCCTGGTGGATCAGTTATCTACAGAATGCTTAAGTCAGAAATGAGCTGGAGTCCCTTAGGAAATGCACAGCTTATGCCAGTTCTTACTGATTCCAAAGAAGAGAAAACATTGGCTGAAATTGTGGAGCACAGCAATTCATTTTTTTCCTTTCAATTTTTAGTGGGGAAAAAAGTCATTTGAACTTTTCAATATATTTAACTTCATAAAATATACCTTTTCTTCTCTCTTCCTCCCTCTTTCTATGTCTATATACTGCTCCACAGAATCAAATCCCTTTCCCTCTGTCTTTCAGCTGCATGCCTATATTTCTGCTCATTACCCAACAGCATAGGTTAACTTTCTAATGACAAATATATCATCATAGTGCAGGTACATGGCATTATTCCTGGAGAATCTATGAAACTTGGCTAATATTTACAGAGTTCACCTAGAGGCCTCAGTGGATGGAAAGGCTGCTATAGGAGAGTTTATTATGATGATTTCAGGATTGAATGGACTAAGGTCAGTCTGGCTCCATTCCTCTGCAAGATTTCCTGGGAGTAAACCCAATTAAATATGGTGGACCTTGCACCTGAGTAATGTTAACTAGGCCCAAATTGTCAGTCTCTGAGACATTACTGATAGAAGAAAGGAGTTGTGTTGCATTTTCTTAGCTCCAATAATATGGAACTGGAAGTTTGGGTCAATTGCTATCGATGGGGCTGAAAGTTAATGAGACCTGCATCACACAAGGGTTATGTGACCTTCCTGCCCTCTAGTTTTAACGAGGCTGTCATCTTGTAATATCATGCACTGTCTAAGCCTTCGTCCGAAATTAAGGAGGAATGACAAAAGCTTTTAAAAAGGCATTCATGCACATGGGAAAATGGTAGGAAGAAAAGGTCCCCAAATTAAACCAAAAGAATATTTTGCTCCAAGTATTTCTACAGAAAAATAACCTTTGGGGCACCGAAAATGCCGATAGTACTGACTGACAAAATCAAGTGCCAATTTAAATGTTTCAAATGCCAAATTAGTATTTGCTTGAACCGGAGATGAAAATACATCACAGCATCAGATTCTGGATCCAAAGGGAGATTCTGAATCCAAAATTCTCTTTGAGTTTCTTACATTTCAATAGTTTACAATCATGAATGCCATATGTCAAACAAATTACAGTTTTGTTTCTTTCATCTTATTGCTCATTTAAAGATGGTTGTCATTTCAGGCAGAGTGAAAGGGATATTTCAGGACTTCTAGGACAAATATTAAAAAATAAACTGCCATGAAGTTTTAAATGTTGCTGGTCTCTGCCAGTCCATGAGCAAAACAGGCTATAGCATCATTACAGACTGTTTTGTCTATATAAATGGATCTTGTGTTCAGTGAGAAAGAGAGAGCTTTTGTTCCCTAAATTCCCCAAGGGAATTTCCATCTTTTCTTCAATTCTGGAATATAGGAAAACCCTCTTTGATTTACGGCAGCTGAGAAGTTGTTTTAAAAGGAAAAAACACACCGGTTTCCTCTTACAAGTGTACAAAAATTTTAAATTCTGAGATGAATACTGTCACATGTTCTGCTTAATGCTGCTTAGGCACACTCAACTGGGAATAAGTTCCAATGAATGAAGTAAAGAATGTGAATAAACATGCTTAGGAGTCACTGTTAATGTACTGTGTGCTGGTCTTTAAGGCTCCAAATGGCTCTTGTAATTTTGGCATACAACTTCTGTATGCAGCTTCTAGCATTTTGACAACACCCAGCTTCTTTATTCAAAGAAGACTGGTTAGTCCAACCACAGGTCAAACAATTGTAGAGAAAATTATTATTTTCGTTCCAATTTCCCAGTTCTGTTTTTTCTCTCCTATTTTGAAGCATGTTTACTTTTAATTTGATTTTGAGCAAAACTGATTAGCTGCAAAATGGTTGCAGTACTGCTTTATTTTTGATCTCAACAATGGATAGTGTTCTTTCTCCAGTGCAGACAGCTATACTACTTGGATCGCTTGTCATTCTTTTTCTGATCAGTCCCAAGTCCAAAGATGTGTAGATTCTCTGGGGTACATGTATTTACACCATATTAATGTTAAATCTACCCTGGTAACAGATGTTTTGTTGAAGTATGTTATATCTTCTACCTTTTAACAGTTATATACTTCATCATTTTGTTGTTGCAGGCTAGTGTGCTTCATTTCTCTTTTGGGAGTATACACTTCAGCTTACCTGCCAAGATGATGGACATGTCGGAATTCGGGGAAGCGGCACCCTTCCTCCGAAAAAGTGATAAGGAGATTATGGTGTTGCAGACTGTGGCCTTTGATGGTAATATCTTGATTTGCCATTTAATCTGAACTGTTAGATATGAATTGGTGGATCTGGTATATATGTAGATTGAGACAGACATTCTTTTGTAACAGTACAGTGCTATAATAATGGATTTTGAAGTGGAGGTTCTAATTATACCAGTCCTCATAATCACATCTCCACTTAGAGTCCAAAGATAAACAGCCAGTGGCATCCCTATGGTTGGTGTCACCTGGTATGTGTGGGGGGATTGCTTTGCCCTCCCCTTGCTCAGTGAAACCACTGCAGTCCCCCAAGCACTCCAGGATCCGGCATGGCAGCACCGGACCCTGAAGCCCCCCTGCCTGCAAGCCCTCCAGGATCCAGTGTGGCTCTTGGAATATCTGGAAAAGATCTGGAAAAGATAATTTTTTTGCACATGGTTCAAGTATGACCATCTCATCTCGGCACATGCCTCTAGACAGCAAAAGGAAGAATACACAGGAACGTGGTGGAGTTTCTCTAAACACTAAGAACCACCTCAAATCAACATCATTTGGAACGCGTTCACAAACATTTAATTGGACTAGAAAGGAAATCAGGGTCATTTGTGATTCATGTGACTTATGTATTCAACTATGTCTTTCCTGTACAGTGAGATCAAAAAACCGTAAAGGGCATCCAGTGTTAAAATCTGCTCCATGGGCTTATGGGGATGATGTGTTCTGACATCTCTGAATCCGAATTTTTAGTATGAGGTTATTTGGCTCCTTGCATGGATGCATTTTAGAAATAAAATGCTCTGTAAGTGACTTGTGCATTTTTAAAAAGCAAACTTTTACAAGAGTAAAAATGCAAACTTAAAAACAACTCAAGCTCTACGTATCTTGTTTGGTCCGCGAAATGCACATCCATTTTGTTCAGAACTTGGAAAGCATTATAATTGCAGTTCTGGGTCCCCCCACCCCACCCCAATGGTTATAGTTACAGTTATACTCTTATAGCTATACTTTTAAAAACTTTTTTTAGTATACAAAAGTAACTAAAAGAGACATTTTTAAAAAATAAAACACTACACGCTGGCCCCTGCCCCGTGCTACAAAACACACTTGCACAGTGAGCCCACACACCCTGTAAACATACAAATAGCTATAAAAGCTAACACTGGGAAAAATAAAAGTATCCATCATTTCAAAACTGTAATGTAATTCAGTTATCTCTTAATTACTGGGGAAAATAATTAATTATGAGGGAGATACTGGCAAAATCACCTCTGAGTATTCCGTGTGCTAACAAAATCCTGTCAAATTAATGGATTTGCCACAAGGTAACAGATTTTGTATGAGGACAACTAGATACACACTGAATAGAATTGTAGTAGTCGATCCATAAGGTGCATCCACTAAGTGCTGTAGTTCCATCCTATGGAATCCTGGTGTTTGTAGTTTTACAAGATCTCTAGCCTTCTCTGCCAAAGAGTACTGGTGCCTCACAAAACTATAAATCCCAGGATTGTGTAGGATGGAGCCATAAAAGTTAAAGTGGTGTCAAACTGCATTATTTATACAGTGTAGATGCACCCTTGGTCACTGAACTGTTGTTGGGTCAAGCAGTCTCAAGTCGTTTCTCCTCCGTCTGAAAAGACCTATGGTAGTATAGCTGTGTGGTCAGGAGCTATGAGCTATAAGCTGAAACATGCCTGATTAAAAAATCCACATGAGCTGTTAATTTACTCCGTATCTTAGGAGAACTCATCTTTGTGCTTCAGTATCCATCTATTTTGTAAACCAGGTCTAGCTTACCCCATGCAACTCTCCCAGTTTGGCAGGGATAGTCCTGATTTCCCCCCACTTTTTCAGCTGCCGTTAAAATATCATGATTTCTCTCTCCTTCTCCCACTTTCCCACTTCATGCTCAGTTTAATTCAGTGGCTATAAACTAAGGGCTTTATCACACCACCCCTTTTCTTGCTGCAATCAATTCAAAAAGTTTAAATGTCAATGTACCGATTTTATTGCAGCCATCATCACATTGATTTTCTTTTGCGTGACTGCAGACTGCTGCCCCTATTGTGATCCCTCCTCATCCTCTCCCTGAACTCCACCCCCCTCCCTGCTGGAGGATATGACAAATCTTGGAAAAGTTACTTTTTTGGACCACAACAAAAATAAAAGTAATAATAACTTGGGAGTCAAAAAGTAGTAATTTTCCCAAGATCTCAGTGTGATGATACTGTCTTACCTTGCTGGGTTTTTGTTGACATTACTAGGCCTATTAAGTGCTTTGAGAAGTTAGAAAAATAGTCTTCTTATAGGAAATTAAGTGAAATGATCATTATAGTAATTTAGCTGTTATTTGTTAAGTGCTGAATGTGTTTGCATTACAATGAAGGAGTCATTTTATTTTCTAGGGAAGAAGAAATGCTGGATTCCAGATGATAAAGTAGCTTATGTTGAAGGCGAGATAAAAGAAAGTGGTGGTGGCAAAGTCACCGTTGAGACTACAGATGGGAGGGTAAGGAATCTCCACCCTGTTAGATTAGTCACAAGAGCAAAACCTATCAGACATAATGCGGGTAGAAAAACAGGTTTTGCTGCACACAAACCAAGGCTAGAATCACTTAAAAAGAAAGAAGTCGCAATTCAGGGAAGGGACAGGCCCACAGAAAAGAGAACTACACATATAGTTTGAGATTTCAGTGCTGTTTTCATCATAAGTGATCCCACTGGTACAACTGAACAGGCAAGCCTCTTTTGAAAACTGACCAAAGGTTTATGTACAGCAGTGGAGATTGCTCCAGCTCCATGTTTATTTATTTTCTACATAGCCATACCATTTTTTCGATCTATGGCATAGAGCTAAACCAGATATGAGCAAGCTGTGGCCCTCCAGATATTGATGAGGTATTGCTCCTATTGCCCCTCTTGCCGACAGTCAGTCTGGACTGGTGTGTGTTGGAGTCCAACAACCTCTGTAAGGTCTCAGGTTCCTCAGCTCTGGGCAAATCTAGTTTTCCAAAGGCCTCATACAGTTGCTGCAGAAACAAGTGTGGCTACCTGACTCTCAGCCTGAGAGGGATCATACAGAGATGGCAATTGTATTAACTGGAGTTTGTAGCCAGGGGTAGGGAAAATGAGGGCCCTGGATTGTATATGCTCCCCAAAAACCTGTGAATCCACAAATTTTAGTGGGGAGGAATCTGACTTTGAGCAATTTTCACCCCCTCTCAATAGCACAAAATGGGGAAAAACTGCTAGAAGATGTAGCGATTTTTCTTCCTCCGCTCACTCGTGGAACTTACGTTTCCCCACAAGGCCTTTCCTTTGGGTGAAACCCAGTGAAAAATGGCAATTGGAAGTGGCTTGTTGCCACTTCAGATCATAGGATCATAGAGTTGGAAGAGACTCCAAGGGCCATACAGTGCAACCCCCTATCATGCAGGAACACACAATCAAAACACCCCCAAAAGATTCACCATAATGCATTGGTGTGGGCCATGGAGGCCAAGTGGCAAACACTGGCCACCACTCCCTACCCAATTGCTCACTCTCTGGTTTAGGTGTATCAGGAGCCTCCTTAAATCTGTGAAACAGGTGGAATTTCCAGCCCCCTTCCATCATCTTTTCATGACAGCTGGAATGACTGTATACAGGTGACTCACATGGGGGACTCAGTTCACAAAGGTGGCCTCTTATTACTTTGGCTGGGCTCAAGTCCTCCTGGCAGCCACAGCCAATTCCAAAAGCCAGTTTGCATTGGATGGGATGAAATAAGTGAACAAGGCTTTCAACATGTTTTTACATCACCTATGTGTAAGAGTTGAAGCACCTGGATAACTAGATGGGCAAATGTAGCAGGTCCAGAGGCTAGTTTCTTTCCCCTAGGACCATACCCAGGGCCAAAAATGCTGAAAGGGAAGAGGCAAAGTGGCCAAAAATTTACTTTTGAAAAATGGGTAAAAAATTCTAAACACTGTGGGCAGAAGAGTGGCAACTTACTGAAAAGGTCTTCTAGGGGCCCTTCTGTACTATATACAATTACAGCACTTTTACAGTGATTTTTTTTTTTTTTTACAATTACAGCTTACAATTTAAGGAGAGTACTTAGAAATTCTCAGCCCGAGAGCTTTCACGTGTGACTCACCTACAACCCCCAGGAGGCAGCAGTGACAGCTAAAGTAGATTTGTAGTGCTATAACTGTGTAGTGTGGCAGAAAAGAGACAGTTTAGGAAGTCTAGAACAATTGAAAGACACAAAAACAGCCTTGTGATCCAAGGGCCACACTTTACCCACTCTGTTTTACAGCAAAAGCACACAAAATATGTCTTTAAAAATGTTAAAACACACAGGCAGACATATATAGAAAGCAATAATTAGTAGAATTTTAATAATTATTCATAGCAACCTCATAAATCATTGTGAATAATATCTCTGTGATGATTATTTAAAAAAAAGATAATCCCACCAGATATATCTCCAACCAGTCTAACATTCAATGAGCACCAGTCTGAGAAAGGTTTTCTTAAACATTTTCTGCCTTGTTTATTTAATGCTTAACAGCTTCAAGCCAACCCTTTGTTGACCTACGCTGGAGAAAATGGATGGTATTTTTGCTTATCACACCTGTTCCTTATGTTTCACCATATCACCTTTTTTCTTTTAAGATAGCCACTGTTCTCACTGGGGTCTGAACCCATGGTACTGCTGACAACAGTAGGTGGCAATAATTTTAATAGTTTAAGTAACAGTTTCCTTTGGATTGATAGTTATCTCAAGAAAATTTTTATTTAAGGGTGTTGAAAACTGTTTCATTTCCATTTTCTTTTGTTGGCAATCCAGTCCTGAAAAGATACCTTAGCTTACAGTATATTTGAGACAATCACTTAGGAATAATAGTTGGGTGGAAAGGCTGCCATCTCAATGCTCTCCATTTTTCTTTTAGACAGTGACTGTGAAGGAAGATGATGCTCAACAGATGAACCCTCCGAAGTTTGATATGATTGAAGACATGGCTATGCTGACCCATCTCAATGAGGCCTCTGTGCTCCATAATTTGAACAGGCGCTATACAAACTGGATGATCTATGTAGGAATCATCCCCCTCCCATTTTTTTAATGTTAAAATGTACAGCTTGGGTTGCAAGAAAAATATCTAAATCCAAAAGCATATTCTAGATCAGTTGCCAATTTGGAAATGCTCCACATTCATTAGACATATTTTCCACTTGGCATGTTTTTAGAATATGTTTTGTTGTTATTATGTGCTTTCAAAAGAATTCTAAGCTATAGGGACCCTATCATAAGGTGTTCTTGATAAGATTTATTGAGTGGGAGTGTGTCTATTGCCTTCATCTGAGGCTGAAGCAGTGTGATTTGCCCAAGGTCACCCAGTGGGTTTCCATGGCTGGGTAGGGATTTGAATCCTGGGCTCATGGAGTTCTAGTCCAACACTCAAGCCACTACACCATGGTTTTTCCCAGAAAGTGTTTTGCCTATTAAGAAAAAAAGAGGAACCAAGCAAAATTAATATGTTAACATTTAAGGAGATGTACTGAAAACATATTTTAATATGGGTATACTAAAGAGATTATACAATAGGGGAGGGGAACTTCTAGTGTTTGGATCTAATGAGGATCCAGGACTTGTCCCTTCTGGAAGATAGAGTTTCTTTTATACCTGTCTTCCTCCTAGTTGGCAAACTTGGGGGAAGTATTTTTTTTAAAAATCATTTTTAGTGCAAAAGTTTGGATCACTTCAATGAAGAATCTGTATATTTATAGCGTACATAGATTTTCTTGTGCAGTCTGGGACCTTTTATGTATACTTGACTACAATTTCCATAATTCTCTAGTCCTGCACAACTGGAGCACTCCAGGTTCAAGAAGGCTGGGACAGAGTGTACCTAGCCTTGACCGTAAGAGAAGCTGTACTCCATGTTTACCCAGGCTGTATGCTTGCTGTATGTAAAATTTTATTGTTGGAGGGGATATTTTGGAACTGAATGTGCATTAAGAGAAATATCCAGAGTAAATGTTGCTGTAGCCAGATGATATTTCTGTTTTCCCATGAAATTCAGTGTTTGTAGCATAGGTCAAAACCTATAGGATTTAGATGTTTTTTGAATGCAACTTTAAAGTACCTGCTTTGTTACTTTACAAAAACAACAGTTACTTTGCAAAATTTATATCTACAGTGGTCGGGATGGGAGGTTGTGGAATTATTACTGCAACTAATCCCTTTTTTTAAAAAAAGAAGTTTTCAAGCTTTTGTTTCATCATTTATTAAGGTTCTTTGTGTTCATTTTGTTTCCCTTCTAGACTTACTCGGGTCTCTTCTGTGTGACAATAAACCCTTATAAATGGCTTCCTGTCTATAAGTCAGAAGTTGTTGCTGCTTACAAGGGCAAAAGGCGTTCAGAGGCTCCTCCTCACATCTTCTCCATTGCAGATAACGCATACCATGACATGCTGCGCAGTAAGTAATGTTGTGTATTCGCATGCATCTTATTTTAAGCAATGGAATCTTGGTTTCTGAGAAAAAGGAGTAGAATTGCCCACATACTGAGAAACGAATCTACCAGAAAAAAACAAACATTTAAGTGCTCTGTAAAGAGCCAATAGTCTACTGAACACAGTCAGAACTATGAATTTTAGCAGCACTTACATTTGGGATAAAGTGCACGGAATTGCTGGCTGTTGTGAAAATATAATTGATCTCCAAGGAGAAAGAGAAGGAGAACAGCGGAGATGATTTTTAGTAATGGTCAGCGTTTATCAGACACAGAACTATCATTGAGCAATCCTCACATCTCTGAATGATGTGAGTTCTACAGGCACAACACAAACTGGGGTTTAGCTTCCTTTTGAAGCAATCATTGGATGTGGATGAGTTTTTAAATATTTAAATTTGTTAACAAATTGGTTGAATTCAGTTGGAGGCACTGCCTAACTTTTCAAACAGTGAAGGTCACTGTAACATGATTTCTCCAGAGAAACCCATCCCAGCATCCTCTGATAACTTCTCTGTGTCTCTCCCCTCAAAAATGAAGTCTACTCCCTTATGCTCCCTTGTACAGAAGTATACACATACAAAACAGCCCTATATCATCCATATCTAGAGTAGAAAAAGGTCTGCTTTTGGCTAATTCAGAAGAGAAGATTGGGCTATCTTGTCAACTATTTCCGTAAGCAAAGATGTGCACAGCATTTTTGCCTTTGGCTATTAAAGGAATTTGAGTGCAATTTTTCATTCCATAAATCCTCCTCTGTGCAAACCCCAAAATTAAAATACCATAATCCAATCCGTGGTGTCTCAGGATCTAAATTGTTCACGTACCCCCTATCAACAATAGTTTTCTTACTGCAGTCTTTCCCAAATCAATGTTCACCAAAAATATTGGACAACAACTCCCATAATCCCCTGACAACACAGCTGGGGAAGGCTGTTCCATTGGCTTCAATAACTAGAGACAGTTTTATGCATCTACATACAGAGCAAGTAGCTTTGGGTTTCCTTTGACCACACTGTATATGTATGTGTTCGGTGCCTTTGTGTCAACTCTGACTTACGCCAACTTTACCATAGGGTTTTTGTGTTTTTTGCAAGATTTATTCAAAGGAAGTTTGCCATTGCCTGCCTCTAAGGCTAAGAGACTATGACTTGCTCAAAATCACCCAGTGAGTTTCCATGGCTAATTGGAGATTTGAACCCTAGTCCAACTCTCAAACAACTACACTATGCTGGCTTCCTGTATACGCTATTAGTCCTCTCTCTCTCACACACACCCATCTGGATTCAGCCTTTGGTTGAAATGGAACCCAAAATCTTTTTTCTTTTTTTTTTTTTGAAACTGGATCCATGTAGCAGGAACATTTATTTTAAATGCCAGCAGAGCTTTTTTAACCTTTTCATTAAAAGAGATTAAGTTATGCACATATAAGTTTATCACTAACATCTGTGTAACTGACTTCAGTTGTATTCCACCCAAATTTCAGAGATAATGTGTCACCAATTCAAATCTCCCACATGCAGTAGAGCAATGATATAGCATGTGCAATGCTACCTTTAGCCAGAGCTAGAGCACATTGCCAATTTCAGCACATCAGATTTCCTCCATCAGAGGGCAGTGGTGATGCATGCCTGGCATCTGCCAACATTTACATAATCTTAGCTATTCTTCAATATTACCAAGGATTCTTGAAACCCTTTAATTTATTTTAAAAATTAAGCTGTATATAGTGCAAGGGACAGACTGCAATTTATGAATAAAAAGTAAAAAAGTAATGTGTTGATTAATGATGCAAAGACATGCCTTGTGTATTTTGTGGGATCTAGCTGAGCTTTCTTGATTGTTAATGTATGGTTTTCTTATTTGTTTTTCTTTTTAAGCAAAGCAAAATCTACCATGATGCCTGGCATAGCAATATAGTTTATTCCCTTTATCTCTGCAATTATATAAGCCTCTGCTTGGGAAGGTGTGAGCTTACAGAGGCACAAAAAAAGGCATTTGTCTTTACCTTTTCCAGCTTTGTTTGTCTTGATCCCTTAAACTGAGGAAGAATTTATTTTCCTATCTGCTGTGTGTATTATTTGTTGATTTTGTATAGAATGGCAGTACAAGGGATCAAGACCTCTGACTCTGACCTACTGCATTTTTCAAATGAATCATGTGCTTTCCTATTTCAATTTCACAAAGTTCCCTTCTTTAACTCCAGCGTTCTTCTAAAAAGTGGACAACTGCAGCTGCTAGCTCAACATTGAAGGCTGATCCGTTAACTGACAAGAGTTTATCCCAAAGGAAACCAAGGGCATTATTTAATGGTGGATTTCTGCTGGCAAAACAAGGGACTCTAGTTTAACCAAGAGTGGGGCTACTGCACTACCCTACTGTAGTGCCTCCTTTCCCATGCATGTCTTAAACCAGGTCTGAGGGGTTATTCAGAGGGTGAAAATAATCCAGATAGAATCTGGGTTGAATCTTTGTTGTTCACATGCATTTTGAATGCATCTGATTTAGGTATTTTTGGAGGGTGAGTGTCAAAAACCCAACTTTGCTTGGGATCATTGATCTCGGGTATTTTTCCAAGATTTTCTAAAAGATTTGCATTGTTGGCTGTGTGAATAACCAATGTGAATAGACCTGGGATAAACCAGAATAAAACTGTACATGCCTTGAACATGCTTCGAATACATCCATATCATCAATTCAAACGCTATGTGTGAGCAGCTGAACTCGCAGAGATGCACATAGCTGCACTTCCATAGTGTGAACAACAACTCCGGAATGCATGAGTGAGATTATTCGCTTCATTGCACTAAAAACGAATTTGAATAACCCATGAGAAACCCCAAAGAGATAGTTCTTGGGTGGTGTGGAGGGGAGGGGAAAAGAAATCTGTTGCCACTGCTAACTTAATGGTGGATTTAGCCTAAAAGGGAGCCCTCAGCTCCTGAAATTTGCTCTGAAAGAACCAAATCTTTCAATTTAAATGCAAAAGCTGAAGTTCTGCTATATATCCACCATGTAGTATAAGAAGAGAACAGGTGAAAGAGAAACATCTAACATAACAGGATTAGAAATCCTCTAATCTGAATGTCTTTCCTTGACTGTGTTTTCCATGTCACAGAGTCTTTGATATGCTAATTACCCCTAACCTGTCAAAATCCCTTCTCCATTTGCTTCTCTTTGCTCTGTTCATTCCTGCTTCCTTTGAAGAGCTCCATGAATTTCAAAAACAGGTATCGCTTTCAGAATTTCTATCTAGAAATGGATCTGGTTAAATCATTTTTCATCTGTTTGGGATGGAGTCTTGCAGTCACCCACACAGCAAGAAGCAGGAGCTAAATCTTTTGAAAAGGCCCAGTGTGAGTTGGGTTTGCAGGCATTTGACCAATACATTTAATACTATAGTAAATGAGACATTCTTCTTGCTAAGGATTTATAAGGATTTCTGTTATGTTTCATTTCTATTCACATAAGAGATTTCTGTTCCAGTAATAATCCATGAAGCATATGCAGCAAGCATTCTTAAGGGTTCTTTCCCCCCCTTCTCCCTCACAGATCGGGAGAACCAGTCCATGCTGATTACGTAAGTGGATCTCTTCAGACTTATTTCATTTCTACTGATTTATCAGATTTATATCCTTCCTTTCCTTCAGTGAGCTTCAGGCACTTCACATAGTTTTATTCCTTCTCACTTTATTCCTACAACAACCCTGTGAAGTAGGATGGGTGGAAAGAAAGTGATTGACCCAAGGTTGCTCAGTGGATTTCCTGGATCAGTCAGGACTTGCTAAGGATTTGTTTAAGTTTCACAGGTGGAACTTGACTCTCCCAATTCCATTGCTTTAACCACTATACCACACTGCTTGTCACATACTTCATAAAGGCTGCATCTACACTGCAGAAACAATCCAGTTTGACACCACTTCAACTGCCATGGCTCAATGCTATGGAATTCTGGGATTTATAATTTGTTATGGCACCAGAATCCTCTGACAGAGAAGGCTAAATGCTTCCCAAAACTACAGATCCCAGAATTCCATAGTACTGAGCCATGGCAATTGAAGAGGTGTCAAACTGGTTTATTTATACAGTGCAGATGCAGCCAAGTGCACATTTCCAAGTCGTTTCTAATATGTTCAATAGAATATGTGACACTCAAAGTATTTCGTTATTTATCTAATTTCTACCCCGCCTTTCTTCCAGGGTAAGACCTAAGGCAGTGCATAATACCTTAAAATGCAATATAATTTAAAAAACCCTCTTAATATAAAATTTAAAATACAATTAAAACAACTAATTTAAAAAACATTGAAAGGCATTTAAAACATGATGAAATAAAAACCACTACTTCCCTTCCCCATTAAAGGCTCTACCTACAGTCACCAAATGCCTCCTTAAATAAAAATGTTTTCCTTGGTCTGTGTAAAGAGGACAGGGATGGAGCCAGCTGGGCTTCCCATGAAAGCTCCATAACCTGGGAGCAGTTCCAGAGAAGGCTCTCTCCTGAATCCTCACCAAATGCTCATGGGAAAAACCCCACTTGATTTAGTTTTACACATTCTTCAACACTTATTTCTTAACTATTTCAGCACTGTCATTAAGACAGATGGAATTTTATTCATGAACCCTTCTAGATTGTTTAGGCTACCTGTCCCAGAATCTGGCAGCCACCATGACTGGTGGCCATGCTGGCTGGGGGATTCTGGGAAGTGTAGTCAAAACAAGTAACTTTTCTGAACTGATACCTTCGGTGAGCTGTGCTTGACCAGACCAGAGGCCTTTCTAGTTGATCATCTTATTTCCTGCAGTGTCCAACCAGATGGCTTTGGGAAAATCCAACAGGTAGAGCATGCGAGCAACATCCCTCTCCTCCTGTTGCCAGCCAGCAGCTCTTAATCACTAGCATATTGCCTCTGGACCTGGAGTTTTTATACAACTCTTGCAACCAATCACTAGTGATCAATCTGCATATTTTACAGATCTGTCCTGTTTTCTCTAAAACACTTAAAGAAGGACTTCTTTCTAAGGAGCTATAGTTAGGTAGCATCAGTTAAAAGATAATGCCCTATAAATGGACCTGAGTGCAGTGAAAATCCTGGGATGAATAATATGATTTTCCTTCTCTTTATAGTGGAGAATCTGGTGCTGGCAAAACTGTGAACACGAAACGTGTCATTCAGTACTTTGCCACAGTAGCAGCACTTGGTGAACCTGGAAAAAAGAATGTAAGTATTCAAATTGCTGTTTTCTTATCTCTATGTAAATAATAGTTAGTACTCCACAGGTAGAAGACGTTCTGTCTCTAAGCCACTCTAAGCACCAGTTAGCATGATAGTTAATTGCATAAATGAGACCATAAGGTGAAGCTGTAAGACTTCAAGGTGATTCTAGCAATGCAGAGATCATGAGTGTTTCCCTAGTGAGTCTGGTGGTTGTTCATCAACATACCATCTAGACTGACAAAGCATCCATTAGCGTTGTTTTTCATCTTGTTAGATTATTGTAATTTCTATAGCACCTTCATCTATGACTTGTAACACTCAGCCTTCTACAAATGCTTCTGGACAAGGTTTCGAAGATGCAATTGTCCTGTCTCACATAGGAATTTTATGAGAGATCAAAATGATATGATTTTTATTAGTATTCTTCTCAGGTTTTCTTCCTATTTCTCCTACCTTTTCTTTCTTTCTTTTTTTTTAAAAAAAACTTTTTGTATTGATTTTTCATATCATAAATCAGGTGCCATTATTAGTAAATACAAATACACTTACAAAGTTAGTCCAGTTAAATTTAGCTATAGAATCCAAAATTGTTTTACAATATGCTGGTCCCAAACAACCTATGCTCTGATGGAGCGCCACGGCTGAAGTTTATGTCTGAAACAAATATCATCAAGGGATACCATATAAGACACTTTCATTTTATACAGTTATAACTCAATGATTCCACTTTAATTGCCATGATATCATCTTATAGAATCCTGGGATTTGCAGTTTAAGGAAAAGTATTTAGAATTCTTAGCTAGAGCACTGCAGTGGCTTATCAAACTACATATCCCATGTTTCCCATAGGATGCAGCCAAGGCAGTGTAAAATAGGATCATAGTACTATTGTTGTGTAATATGAAAGGTTAACAGTTTCAAAATTACCCCCTGTCATCTTTCCTCTTGCCTTATGAATTTTAATAGTCAGTATATCCATAAGGTCAGCATCTCAGTACTCATCAATATTTCCACCTCAGCAGAAAACATCAATAACAGCTCACTAAGGAGGGAAAGATGGCATAGGTGTGTCTGGAAATAACCCAAGTCCTCCACCACTGATGTAAGAGTTAAGATTGGGCGTCAGGACAGAGCTATGTTTATACTGGCTTTAATCCAGAAAATGTTGGGAGAATTCTAAAAACTGTATTTTGCAGAATCTATTGAGAATATGGCAAATGCTCCCAAGTCTGCCTTCCAAGAAAACAGTTCCTGGGGGATAGAAAATGGCTGTTACACTGTATGTTGCATAAATATTCCCTAGCATTAGACCAATGTTGTAACTAGTTCTGCTGTAGTGGTGCAAGTATGTATAATAAATAAAATAAATAATAAAATATTTATTTCTAGCCCGCCTTTCCTGTGATCAAGGCAGGTTACATACACGTGCCAATACAGCATAGCAATACAATATAAAACACAATAAAAACAGATTCCTAGTTTCTGTACTAGCAGATTTCTTTTTGCCCTGCTAGGGATCCCAGGTGCCCCCATTTTCTATGGGATGGTGTCCTAAAGTCTCATCACATTTCAAGGTGATATGGGACATCCCAAAGTCTTTATCTGAGAGCAGGCACCAGCAGTGCTACCAATATAGTAACTCTAAAGCATGTATGTAGCTATCAGACCGTAATTTAAAAGTCCAGGGGTCAATTTGTAGGCCTACCATCAGGAGATTTACATAGGTTTTGGGTTCCAATGAGATTTCAATTCTGAGATCTCATGAACAGCTGTTGTTTAACAAGAGTTGAGGTGGCCTTACATAGTACTACCTCATTTGCCCTGTATTGCTCTACCCCTTTGCTAGAAAGAGTGGTTGAAGCCACACTTTCACCTCAGCACAGAATCAATTATGAGAGTGTGGAAGCCGAGTACCCAGCTTGTTGGGGACAATTAGCTTACACTTTGTAAACCGCTTAGTACATTGGTAAGCAGTATAGAAATGTACTTGCTGTTGCTGACTGAACCCAAGCAAGTGAATAGTTAAGGAGCTGTACAGCAGTGCCATTTCAGAAGAGGAGGAATGGGAAAAGGCCAGATTTGTCTGGCACCATCTACTGTTGACTTTGGCATCCCTTCTGTTGGCTCCACTTGCCCTACCAGTTCCTTTGGCCAGCAGCTGCCACTCAGTACAGTACAAGTACAAGCAAGCTATCTGGATATTCTGATCAGCTCCATCAGGTATAGAATTTGGTGGAATAAGAATAGGGCTTCACACACCAACCAATGGAGCTCTAGATTCTTGATCCTGGGTATTTTGCAACATGTCAGTGATTAATAGTTTTAATATTGACAAGGCTGGTTGTCAGTTGGAGGCACACTTTGGGTAAAAGGCTCTAACATGAGTATTTATGGGTTTTGGATGTGGAAGGAGAAGAAAGAGGAGTGGGAATTCAGAAAGTGTTATTGCAGCTGAAAAGAAAATCTGCATATGATTCTTTGCATGAATATCAGTTCTTGACTCAGCAGAAAAAAACATTGATTTGAGAAATATCTATGAAAAGGTAGTCTGGTTACACATAAAGGTGTGATGTACTAGAAACAAACAAATAAGCAAGGTCTTTGCAAAAATCACAAAAAGGGAAGTATAGATAAATGAGGTCAAATGATAACTTTGTCACGTCTTTAGACTTTCCTTGCTTAATTTTCTTTTGTAAAATTGTTTCTTTGATAGCAACCAGCCACCAAGACTGGGGTAAGTAAATGGACCTGCTGTGCTTCCATTTGTATTCCACAATTTTTCTGAAATGGAACGAATGCTGTTCATAGCCTTTCTCATCTGCATATTCACTATGTAAGCTGAAATGTATTTTTATCACAATTCAAAAGCCAGTTCACAATCATAGGGATTGTGTGCTAAATGAGTATCTGAAACTATTAGATGTGAATGATTCTGAGCATTTCTAGCTTTCTTGACCAATTCTAATGCAACTTTTACAGAGAGTGAGTGTCACCCCTTATGTGTGTCATCCAACTGAGAAAGTATAAGTTCTGCTGATTTTAGCTGGAGTATGCTAGAAAGTTTCATTCTGCCAACAAAATCCTTGAGTGTATGTGCCCTTTACACAACCTGTCCCCTTCTTCTGGTTGTCTTCTGCACACAAGTAAAGGCCTGCTACCAACAGCCCTTGAGAGGGTAGCATTATTATCCAGAATACCCTGTTTTCATTGGTGATATGTCTGAGTGGTCTCAGTATGTGACCACTAGTTGGGTTCTGTCATTTTCTGTCTTCTGTCTGTACTGTAATAGATTAGCTCTGGTTGCAAGTCTTGCTTTGTTTATTTATATGTGCTTTTTAAGTTAGTCTCAAATGTTCTACAAGATCTTAATCTTTTCTGATCCAAATTAACACTGCTTTGTCTTTGAATTCTTATTACACCAGTTATGTTGCTGTTTTCTTTGCTAGATGTGGCACTAATATTTACCACTCAAATGAAAAAAAGGTCATTTCCTAAAACATGCTAGAAGCCCTGCCGAGATGAAGTTGGGGGAATTTCTGGTTAGCTTTTAAAGATTTAAATTTTGAAAGTAGTAAGGGCTTAAAAGGGCCTTGGGAGGCCACATGTAGCCCATGGACCACACCTGGCCTATGATTGCTGTACTTGCTTGGGCCAGAATGCAAGATGCAAGAATTACAAATGCAAGATTTACAAAAATGGTCTTAAAACAGCAGACATAGCCGTGGCATTTTGAGAAGCATCACCAATGGCAATCAATCTGAAACTGGAGTGGTGAAGATGTCCATATGCTGGCTGCACACACAGGAAGCCAGTATGCTCACATCAAGTGGGATGTGCCCCCAGCCATCACACACTTCTGCATCCATAGACAGTTCATGATCTAAGCATGGGGCATCCAGCGCATTCTTATCATAAGCTGTTTATGCCTGTAGAGCCACATATACAGTGCAGAAGACAACCTTGCAATGCACTACTCCATCAGCCCCAATTTTGCTTGTATTGATTGCCATTCCCCAGCCATGTTTAGAGGCAAGAGTTTTGAATCTCCTTGTCATCTGCACAAGCACTCTTTTGGAATGCAACACGTACAGCCATGCAAACATAGAACACATACAGCTTCCACATGGTTTCCTGGGAAAGAGGCCACACAGGCATCACAGCAACTGAGTGCTTGTCTTCCTCCAGCACTGAGTTATACATGGCAAGATTTGGCCAGTTAAGGAATATAATGATGCCAGGGCCATGATCCACTTAGTTTCCAAGCCAACTTAGGTTTGAGGATCTGTCAAAATAAATGTAGACACAGCTTCACCCAAACAATAGTTTACTGTTCCCAACCTGTGCTTCATGGAGTCCTTACAGTTCCACATGCACTTTCCAGGTGCTCTGCGGCCACACTAGGAAGATGAAATAAATAAAAATTAAATTAAATAATAGGAAACAAAAAGTAAACACCACTAACATGTAAGACATAGGGTAGGTCTCTTAGGGGCTTTGCCACAGAAATTGATTCTAAAAAGGGCTCTGCAAGTCAAACAGGTTGGGAACCCCTGGCTTACTGATTACATGAGATATTATGCAGATATCAGAACCAAGGCAAAGTTAGCTCATACCTCTTAGCAAATTGAAGCAGTTCTTCATTACAGCTGCTGTCCACTGGGGCCCCACAATACAATATGTTGATCTCAATGGACATGTTCCCTGGACTGGACTGTGACTGGAGTATGCTCACCTCCCTGAGACCAGACTTATATTTTGCAAACTTTAAATATGTTTTTCCCCTTTTCTTAGAGGGTGCCAACACTTTCCCAGACAAAGAGGGAAAAAAATCACCCCATCCTAATTATCAAACGAATAGTTTCCCAGGCATTTTAACAAGGAAATATTCTTTTCTATCCTTCCAGTGTGCACTGCCCTTGCAAAGCCTGCTATACAAACTGCTACAACTGAAAACTTGACGCAGTGGTTAAATGCCTGTACTGCAGCCATTCACTCGAAACCACAAGGTTGCGAGTTCAAGACCAGCAAAAGGGCCCAAGCTTGACTCAGGCTTGCATCCTTCCGAGGTCGCTAAAATGAGTACCCAGACTGTTGGGGGCAAATTAGCTTACTTGCTAATTAGCCTACTTGCTGTTCACCGCTATGATCTTTGGAATAGCGGTATATAAATAAAACATATTATTATTATTATTATTATTATTATTATTATTATTATTTGCTACAGGCCTGCTTCATCAACTAATAAATGCCAATTTATTGTGTTGTGCACCCCTTAAACTTATAAAAGATCTGCATAGGGTGAATGTGAGATCTACCTACAATCCTTGCCAATTCATTTGGAAATTCCAAAGCCCTACAAATTAACCTGGCCAGGTGGAACACTTTGTGTTTTACATGTGGGAGGAATCGCTGCCTTCGTTTAGAGAGCCAGTGTGGTATGAAAGCCAGCATAGTGATTTGAACATTGGATTACAACTTTGGAGACTAGAGTTTGATCGCTGACAAAACCCACTGGATAACCATGGGTAAGCCACACTTTCCCAGCCTCAGAGGAAGGCAAAAGAAAAAACCCTGTGAGCAAATCTTGCCAAGAACCCCCATGCCTTAGGACTGCCATAAATTAGAAATTACTTGAAGGGAATTAACATCAATAAATTCACACTAGGAAAGGCAAGGATCCTTCTCACTACCACTGTAGGCACAATTCGGCTAATTAGTCCAGCCTTGGTTAATCAGGCCATTTGGTGTACAGTGACCCTTTTAGTGCAGTTTCCTATCCTCAAAGTTCTCTTTTTTGATAAAGCCAAAGAGGTATATCTCCATGCTATGAACTTCATCATCTGTGCATTGTAGGCATATAGCGTAAGGCACAAATGTGCTGCCCCATTCTGCCCCCTCCACCAGAATATTTGAGGGTTTTGCATTTTTCATAGCAGCTTTGTATCTTGCATTGTTTTGGTGTTGCAAATTGCTTTTGCTGTTGTGTGCCTTCAAATCATTTCTGAGTTATGGTGGACCCTGCCATGGGGTCTTGTGGGCAGGATTTATTCACAAGCGGTCTACCATTGCCTTCCTCTTGGGCTTAGAGTGTGAGACTCGCTCAAGATCACCTGGTGGGTTTCCATGGTTAAGAGGGGTTTTGAATCCTGGTGTCCCAGAGTGCTAGCCCAGTGGTGCATCTACACTGTAGAAATAATCAACTTGACACCATTTTAACTGCCATAGCTCCATCCTGCAGATTCCTAGAATTTGTAGTTTTGTGAGGCACCAACACTCTTTGGTAGAGAAGGCTACAAAACTACAAAACCCAGGATTCCATAAAATGGAGCAACAGCACTTAAAGTGGTGTCAAACTGTATTATTTTTACAGTGTAGATGCACTCTAGCACTCAAACCACTATATCATGCTGGCTGTCATAAAAGCCTCAAGCCCTTCAGTGAGTTGAGCTTAAGTACTAAATTATAATCCAAATATATGTTAATCTTTGTCATTGTCAGGGAACCTTGGAAGATCAAATCATCCAAGCTAATCCAGCCCTAGAAGCCTTTGGGAATGCCAAAACCCTGAGAAATGACAACTCCTCGCGTTTTGTAAGTATCCTTTATTACTATGGCATGTTGCCAGTCTGTCTTTGATATTATATTTATAAAACAGTAGAGGCAGTGACTAAATAAGACATGTTAACAATATCCCTATAGACTGTTGCTTCTAGCCTATCTCCTGTCCCCTCCATTTTTTAGTAGTAGAATACTAGACTGATTTTCAGTATGTGATGCTTTCAGCTATTACTTATTGAAACACCTACACTCGGAGTATTCTAAATGTGATGCTGGCTGCTATACAGGCTTCTGCATCATAGATTAATTCTTGAGACTGTTTGCACACACCCTGCCTGCGGTTAGGATTTTTTTAAAGCACATATGTGGATATTTGTACCAATGTAGAAAGAGTCTAGCAAACACATGGGCAGTGAACAGAGCCTTTACTATGTTATCATCATGACCTCTCCCCTCTCCATGTGTGTGGACTATTTTTAGCCCTCCAGATATTGATGGACTTCAGCTTACACAGTAAAATAATTCCTGCTTTTTGTAAGTTACAGAGAACATACCGCTCCCCTATCACAACAGCACCACTGGATGCTAGGTTGTTTCTGGTTCAGTTCACCAGTTCACAGTTCTGGTTATGACCTATGAATGATTGGACAGCTTAAGTTCAGGATGTCTCAGGATTTCTCCATATGAGCCTGTCTGGGTTCTGGAACCTTCCGGAAATGTTTATGTTGGCCCCACCACCTTTACAGCTGGTGGGGAAGTGAGATAGTGCCTTTGTGATGGCTGCTTCTAGGCTTCCTTTCTCTGGACACTAGACTGGTCCCTCCTCGCTGTCATTCCATTAGCAGGCAAACACTTTTGAATTGCAACAACCTTTTGAGAAGGTTTTTAAAGAAAGGGCCAGGCAGGCTTATATGGAGAAATCTAGAGACAGCCAGGACTGTCCAGTCATTTTAAAATATTTTTTTAATTATATGGGCTTCTAAGCTGCTTTTTGTCATTTTTAATTGTATATTTTAAATGTTGTTGACAGGTTAATCCCATTTTAATGTAGATCTTTTGTTTGTTTTTAACTATATTGCATTATAATTTGGGAGCTGCCTTGAGTCCAACTTTTGGGGAAAAGACAGGGTATAAATGTTTGATGATAACAGCAACAACAATAATGTGTAAGCAACAGGAGTTTCATAAACGAGAAACATACGTGCAACGAGTTTGTCTAAAAGGAGGGAGCATCCTGATCCAAATCAAGAGGAAAAGCAAGTGAAGTCCAAATAAGCGAAATGTTCCAGTCTTCTTCCCAACAGATGCTCAATGGATATCTATGTTGGCTGGGTGGGGGTGGTGATAGGCAGTGCAAAGCAGCATGACTGTAGCAGTGCTGTTGTACCACCCTCTGTTCATAAAACATAGCACAGCCCAGTGTCAGTGAAGCACACAAGCCATGTGTAACAATCCCCAAGGGATGTGATGAGAGCCAAGCAGTTGGGCGATGACAGAAGGGAATTGTTGTTCTAATCCTGGCATGTGGGACACAAAGCTGCAGAAACCACAGGCTGTCTCTGCAGATTGCTTGCTTGTGTACCTAACAGGGAGCACGGCAAACGCAGTAGCATCCCTAGACACCTGGAAATTACACCAGCTGTTGTGAGCAGATTATATATATCTTTAATCTATACTTGTACCTGTGGGATGATCAAGCTTGTTTTCCTAAAAGGTATGTTTAAACTGATTTGAATGCATCAGTGGCATCATTTAGCTCACCCACCTATACTAAGACAGGAAGAATCTTTTGCCTTCCTTATGCCTTGGGCTCCAATCTTTCACAATCCCTTACCATATGCAATGCGTGGCATGGTTGGTGAACATTCATAGGCCAGAACACTTGGGCTCCTATATCTCATCTAAAGCAGAGCATGGAAATGTTAGGTTTTTTAAAAGACTATAACAATCCTGAGTCACCCAAGTAGCATAGCAACTGACAATGCTGTCTGGGGAATTCTGGGAATTTCACTCTAAAAGGAAAGCTTCCAGGCTCAGATCTAATGCATCCAAAAATAGACATCTGCTCTTTTTTTATTTCACGAACATTTCTAAAAAGAAGATTCTGCAGGTGGCCCTGGCAGATATTCTGTTGCTAGAATAATGTCTCTTTTAAAAAATATATGAGCAAAGCCAGAGGGGGGGAGCTTCTTTATTGATGTTCCTTGTTTTAGATGAAATGAATTTGAGAAACATAAGAGCCTTGCTGGATCAAACTAAAGGCTTATGTAGTCTAGGATCTTGTTTCCCACAGTGACCAACCAGGTGCCTATGGGAAGCCCAGAAGCAGGATCTGAGTCCAATAGCACCCTTCTGATCATGTTCCCTAGCAACTGGCATCCAGAGGTGTGTTCCCTAGCAACTGCCTCTGATGCTGGAGGTAATATTTAGCCATCATGACTAATAGTCACTGATAGTTTTAACCTGAAGGGAATATTTAGCCATCATTACTAATAGCTACTGATAGAATTTGTCTGATGCTCTTTTTAAAAAGATCTAAACTGATCACCACCACCATCACTCTCCCCATGCAATGCACAGCTGGGGAGAAGCGGGGATGGGGGAGAAATGAAGGCATCCCAAATTGACATCTGGCCTCTTCAAAAATGAAATTTTGATTTGGTCCTCAGGTTTCTGGCATTGGAGTAGTTTAAAAGTTCTGGTGAGCATTTAGAAATATCGTTCAGGCATCCAAAGAAAAGGCACAGAAGTTACCAAGGGAATGATAAGACAGCAGATATAAAGAGTTCTAGATGTGAGTGATTTTCCATGTTTCACTCTGTGCAATACAAGAAATGTTTGGGGCAGGGCAGAATCCTTATTTGAGGGGGAATGCCCTCACTCCCCACATAGCTACTCTTCTGGGCACAACCCTCTATATCTCTACTATGAGCCATCTCCTTACTCAGCCTCTCCCTCTCTAAAAAAGAAGCTCCAAAGTTTGTAATCCTTTCTCATTGAAGCGTTGCTCCACTCCCTGGTCATTTTGACTTCTCTTTTCAGCTCAAGAATATCCCTTTTGAAGAATGGCAATGAGAATTGTATAGTACGCCATTTTTGGTTTACCCTATATGTTTATAAAGGCATTGCAATAGTGGTATATTGGGCTCCTTTTCTTGTTTTAGCTTGGTATTTGAGACAAGCCATAGTTACCATTAATCACTGTTGTCAGTTTGAAGGAAATGATAAATCATGGTTAAGAGAAAGAAGTAAAGGCTTTTAAATTCCACCTGTGCTGAAGGTGCAGAGGGGAATGGGAATGCTATCAGACTGAGGCTACAAGTGCATCTATATTGTAGGAATAATGGTTTGACACCACTTTAAGTGATGTAGGACCATCCTATGGAATCCTGGGATTTGTAAATTTACAAGATTTTTTGCCTTTTCTGCCAAAGAGTGCTGGTGCTGTACAAAACTACAAATATCAGTATTCTGTAGGATGGAGTGATGTCAAATCATTTCTATAGTGTAGATGCACTCTGCATCTACACCACAGAATTAATGCAGTTTAACCCCGCTTTAACTGCCATGGCTCAATGCTATGGGATTTGTAATTTTGTGAGATATTTAGCCTTCTCTGTGAGAGAATTCTGGTGCCACAACAAACTACAAATCCCAGGATTTCATAGGGTGGCACCATGACAGTTAAAGCAGTATCAAACTGCAGTAATTCAGCAGTAAGGCAGTAGTCCAAGATTCGCATAGGCTAATTAATAGAGCTCTGTATTTTAGCATTGTTTGTAAACTTTACTCTTTTTGATGACATTTCCCAGCAGCCAGGGAAATATAGTGAGCTGTAATCCAAAAAAGTAACTTTTCCAGAGTCTGATAGTATAACATCTAAACACAGTAATTATCATATTGTATCAAAATTCAGTTTGGTTATATATTAATTATCTGTATGCATATTCATGTTTGTATTTGTTTATATTTTAGACTTTACAGCTTTTTAAATACAGTATATTTCTTGTAATAGTTACACTGGCCTGTTACAGACTGCCAAAATAAAGCTGCTTCGGGTCTCTTTGGAGGTATGCTATTTAAATGATGCATGCATCCTAAGAATCCGGAAGCTGCACCAAAGCTGCACTCCAGTGCTTAGGAATGGAGTGTGGCTTTGGCGCGACCTCCGGACTCTTAGGACCCATGCATCATTTAAACAGCATACCTCCAAAGAGACCCGAAGCAGCTTTATTTTGGCAGTCTGTAACAGGCCACTGTTTTCTACTATATGCTTTTAGCTTTTTTTGTAATCTATCCAGATAGCCTATGTTATTGGGTAGATTAAAATATGCCCAATTAATTGATCAATATTTGTTATGTTTTGTACAAATTTTAGGGCAAGTTTATCAGAATCCATTTTGGAACCACAGGCAAATTATCATCTGCTGATATTGAAATCTGTAAGTGATGTGCTAATTAATTAATTATATACAATTGCTTAAGCAGTATATTGTGTCTAAACATTTTGGACTGGTTTCTCAACCATATCTTATTATTCAACTAGATCTCTTAGAGAAATCCCGAGTGATCTTCCAGCAACCAGGTGAAAGAGACTACCATATCTTCTACCAGATCTTATCAGGAAAGAAAGCAGAATTACAGGGTAAGAGTAAGAAAACATATGCTACAGGGATATTGAGAGATGGGATTTGTAGGTGAACAGGAAAAGTGTGTACATGTTTGGATATGATTATATGTAGCAGAACAGTCATGTTGATCCATTGTAGCATCCCTGAAGAAAAGAAGTGATTACTTACAGAATTGAAAAATACTGTGCAGTCTTGACCTCCCACATCCATAATGCACCATGACACAGAGGGGCTTTCCCCTACTCTGCTGCTGAGTTTATTCCACCCTGTTCAGGCCTTGTTCTGTTATGACAAGAATGCCTGTGAGTTGTGATGCTGTCATGCCACTTTTAACCTTCCTCCAAATGGCATGATGGGTCCAGGTGCAGGCACTTGCCCACTCTCGCTCCTGGCTTTTTGATGTTCTGATGCTGAACCACCACATTACACTGGGTACAAATGTGATCACACTGAATCAGAGACCCTTGAGCCAACTGGGAATGGACTGGAATGTGCCCAGTCTTTAAAAGAGGAATGGGCAACTACATGATGTCCACGGGGCCAGTTTCCCAACCTCACCACTTGCAAGCTGCATCCCAAACACCTTTATTTCCTGACCAGTTCTTCTTAAAATGAGATGGAAAGTGAAATCACACAATTTCCTCTTGTGGTTTTGAGAGAGACTGGTGAGGGAAATAGAGGTATTTAGGGTTAGTATGCGACTGGGGTGTTTGGGTAAGAGTGGGGGCATTTTTGCATACTTTTATGCTTAGAGAGCTCATTGCATGGTTTTGTGGCAAAAATGCCTAAAATTCATACCAACTTCTTTAAGATTGGGGGAATTGGAGATGGGGGTTCAGGGGCCACAAAAGTAGGGAGTAAAGGGACTGCATGCAGCCTTATGAGTTGAAATTTCCCCACTCTGGTTTTAAAACCATCTTACACACAAGTCAAACATTTTCCTTTTCTACTGTCTCTTGCCCTAGCATTTGTTGCTGTGTGGTGATCTGGGGAAGCAAAGCAACTCCTTTAAGACTTCAGCCAGCACCTTGAATCCTGGCCACCCTACAAGTCTTTTTTTAAAAAATGTGTCTAAGAAGAAATAATAGCAGTGATAACATCTGTAGCAGCTATGGGATTTCTATTTAAAAAGACTGAGTAAACAGGTGATGGGAAAAGACCTCTGCCTTGGGATACATCCACACTGCAGAAATAATCCAATTCGGCACTGTTTTAACTGCTATGGCTCGATGCTATGTCATTATGGGAATTGTAGCTTTGTGAGACATTTAGCCTTCTCTGTCAGATAGTTCTGTTGCTTCAACAAACTACAGTTCCCAGAATTCCATAGCATTGAGCCATGGCAGATGAACTGGTATCAAGCTGGATTATTTCTGCAGTGTGGATGCAGCCTGGGAGACCTGGAGATATAGGCTCTCTTACTAGTCAGAGTGGAAAACTCTGGAGCAGATGGTATTTCACCCAGCACAAAAAACCGTTTCATGTGCCTTGGCTGGGAGTCTGCTGCATGGAGTTCAGAGTGCCAGGCGATGGTTGGCTAATACATGGCACTGGAGATGTAGTCAGCATCGTGCAATTTAGATGATGACATGGGTTTCCTTCCAGTTTGTGATTCATCTGTATCCTTTACCTGAAACCTCTAGTGACCAGAATTCTATTGTGACACACACAGATGTAAGTTGTGCTACATATGAAAAGGGATTCTTTTAGACTCTGTACAAGAATTGTACCCAACTGACAGTGGCAGAAGTGGAGTTCCTCATATGCCAACATTGTGCTTGCAGTAATTCTTTAATGTTCCAAGAGCAGTGTGCAAATGTGCATTGTGCATTATGTGCACACATTGAACTACATTATTGTAATTTTATTCTGCTGTAATCCTGCCTCAATCCATAGGGAGAGGCAAGAAATATAAATAAATAAATTATTATTATTATTATTATTATTATTATTATTATTATTATTATTATTATTATTACATGCTCAGAGCCAATGTATTTGCCTTCAATGCACAGTCATTATGCTATGTTGCTATCCATTATAGGAAAAACAGAACATAACTATCGGTGGATCTCAGCCATTATCTGAAGATACAGGACTAGCATTTTGTTTTGTTTTTTGTCTGTGGACATTTTTGCTTTCTATGTTGTGATTTTGAGTTGCTACAGATTGCCAAAGCCCCTAGCTATGTAGTACTTCTTCTTGTAAAAGAGTGAGGCATCCCTTTATCCATGCACTAAATTGCTGCTTGGCAAAAGCAGTAATAATCTCATTTGAGTTCTTGTCATCCAGGCAGAGTGGCCCATCTGCTAAACCCTTAACCCAGTTAGCCTTTGCTGTGGTCTAATTAAGGCAGATTAGAGGAACTGTTTCAAAGTAATTTTGTGCTAACAGGATTTGAACGCAAATATTGTACTGTGAAAATGTACCCTCCATGGTGAATTTATTCCCATGCTACCCATGCTGGCAGAGGTTGTTGCATGCATAAGCTACCATTCAAATACCACTTCAGCTGTTACAATATGTTATTCACAAGTAGTCCTGTGGGTTGAAGGGAATGGTTAACAATAATAATTTGTAGAGGACAGTTCTTATCTTTGAACATTTCTCCTGTTGTTGTAACACATTTTATCAGTCTATCTTATTTATTTATTATATATTAAAATATGTTAATCCCACCCTATACCCAGGTTTCTCAGAGTCAGGTACAATGAAATGAATTTGAAAAGTTTAAGACAATTTAAAACTGTAAGAATCATTTAAACATTTGTTGTTATTTGCTGTCAAGTTGATGTTGTCTTACAGTGACCCTATGAATGAAAGATTTCCAAGAGCTCATTTGGGATTGTCACATCATAGGGTGTACAGTAAAAGGTATTCAGGAGTTGTTTACCATGGCTAGCCACCTACCCTGCAATATTAACTCATTCACAGTTAGCTAAAGTGCCAGTGCTGCTGTCTGCCACCAGTGTCACTCCACTTGCCCAGTAGCTATTTGGCACATTTAGGCTGGCTCCTCAGCAAAAGTCTGTGTGAATTGGGAGACCCTATCAATAGCAGGGCTACCAACAACATAGCCTCTTACTTCACTGGAGCATATAGTCCCATGACCATGGAATGGTAATATCAAGGTCATGCCAATATTAAACAAATTAATAAGTTAAAACAAGGCAGTTTAAAACCAATTAAAACAGTTCAAGACTATGTAAAGACAGGAACATGTGCAGATTTAGGTGAAACCAATTACACTGCAAAGACTTTAGTAGAAAGTGCCAATAGGATCTCTAAGGGGATAGTATTCCACAACCAGGGCACCACAGAAGGTGTGGTTTTGTAGACAACTGGACTCTTCCAGTGCCATCCCTGCCATTAGGCAAAGTGAAGGTTCAGACAGCACATCTTGGGAGGCAGCAAAGAAGTGTTGGAAACAAAGCTGTGGGTGCTATATCCCCTCCCCTATAACCTCATTTTGCTGTCCTGAGGTGTGATAGAGGTTGCTCCCCCATTTCCAGTACAGTACTGAAGTAGGATTCAACAGTTACTCAGGGTGGCATCTATATATGGAATCCCAATACCATCCTGAAGATGCCCAATTTTCTCTGGTTTTGGATTCTAACCACTGTTAGCCTTGGTTAGCATCAGAAGCAGGGGTATAGCTATTGGAGGGGTTCAAAATGACAGCACTATCCCACTCCAAATAATAATTCTGCCCCAATGAATTTTCCTTCAGCCCTCACATTTCTAGCATTGCAGAGAGTGAGATGTTGAAATTTGTTCATGCCTAGAAGTCTTTTTATTTGCTGTGTTCATATTCTCTTGTGAATTCTGCCTGCTCCCTTTTCTTTGGATGCCTAAATTGTATTTCTAAATGTTCAACTGAATCTTTAAGTTACTGCAGTGTGGGATAGGAATGGTATCCTGGTCCAAACCTTCCCCATTGCAAAGCCCTCTGTTCTGACACCGGGCAGCTGATTGCATGCATGTCCTGCTGAGCTGCCTGGCATGTTCACCGCCACAGTATGTCACTTCACTATGAGGTCAGAATGAGGTGCCCAGTGAAGGTCACTTGGCCAGGCGCCCCATTTTAACTTCAAAGCAAGCAACTGGCGGCAGCAGATGAGCTGAGTGGCTCAACGGGATGCATTGAGTGTGGGAACGGAGCCACTTGGTGTGGGGACAGAGAAATCTGGATGGTCTAGAGCAACTGTTTTAAAAATCTCAACTAAGAGGGGGGAAATCCAGTTTTGGTGTTGAATGTGCTGGCCATCATCTGGCTTGCTCTCACCAGAACTGGACATTGGGCCATGTGTCGTCCCCACCAAGGCAGAAGGCTGTTGTATTTGGCTCATGCAGACAGCACCTCAAACATCAAAACTAATTAGCTAAAACACAAAAGGGCTCTGACCCTCCCCTCAAGTCCATACTGTAATGAGGGGGTAGGAGCACAAGAAAGACAAATACATATTATTCCACCATTACAGTTATAACCAGATAACTATATAATCCCACAAGAATTGCTGGTAGGCATAGCCACAGATTTAAATTAGGCAGATCTTAAAGAACAAAGATATACAATTGAGTACAACAGTTAGAATCATGAAACCCATGTATTCACCATCACTATGTACAGATGTGAGAGCTGGACAGTGAAGAAATCACATAAAAATAAAATCAGTTCAGTGGAAATGTGGTGTGGAGAAGAGTGTTGAGGATACCGTGGACAGCCAAAAAGATGAACAAATGGGTTCTTGAACAAATCAAGCCTGAAATACCCCTAGGAGCCAAGATGATTAAACTGAGGCTTTCATACTTTGGTCACATCATGAGAAGGCATGGCTCATGGGAAAAGATAATAATGCTAGGAAAGATAGAAGCTATAGAAAGAGAGGAAGGCTGCACAGCAGATAGCTAGACTCAATTAGGGGAATCACAGGCATGAATTTGCAGAATCTAAGCATTGCTGTGGGTCTTGGAGATGTCTCACTCACAGGGTCCCTGTGAGCTGAGGTTGAATTAAGGGCAATTAACAACAACAACATAGCCACAGATTAATTCATCATTAGATTTAAAACCGTAGAATCTCTTGAGCTGGTGATGGACTTTTTCTATGCTTGAATTTATATTTCTTTTCTATGTGGGATCAAAACATTAGGTCAGCTGCAAGATGAGAGCTCTTGAGAAGATTCAGGATTTATAGGATAATCAGCCGAGGCAATGCAACTGTCCTTTATCAGTTGTGGTCGAGGAAGGATCAGGAACCAGGGCTACCTATGCCACTATATTCACAGATTGTCCAAGATACAGAGCATCAGGCAGGTGAGCCTAGGGAGTTAGCTCTATAAAGCACAAGAGTCCCCTAGGTAGCACTATGTAGAGAGACCTGACTATCTGAGCACAGAAATAAAGTTAATTTGCAGTTTCACCTCAGCTTGGAATCCAAGCTCTCTGTTAACATCCTATGGTGTCAGAAGTGAATGAATGCTGGAGGCTGTATTACTTCTGCAAGAACAAGGGCTGGTGCTGAAAAGCATAAGTTGGAGCCAGGTTTTTTCAGAGTTGTTCTTCATCATGTTTTTGGTGAATAAAACTGGAAGCTGCAGGAAAAGAAGCCAGGTTTTCATAGTGCAAATATGTGATTTCTTTTCTTTTTTTAACCTCTTGGAGGTCAATCTTTCTCAGCATTTATATTGCAAGACTACAAGCCTCTACCCACTTACGAGGAGAGTGAGCCCCACAGAACCTAATAGAGAACCTAATAGGAGTTGTTTATAAATGCAGAATTATACAGTAAATGATCTGATTAGCTACACTACATAATTATACCAGTCCGATACCATTTCAGCTGCCATGCCTCCATCCTATGGAATATTGGGAGATAGAATTTCTTGAGATACATAGAACTGTGTGCCAGAGAACATTACTCCATTCTTCTGAACTATAACTATAGCAAAGAATTCCAGGTCACTCAACAAACTACAAATCCCAGATTCCAAAGGGCAGAGCCACTACAATTAAAATGGTAGCAAACTGCTGTAACTATGTAATATTGACACACTTCTAGTTTAGACACTACATCCCTAACTAAATGGGCAGAGTTTAAAACACCTCCAAACAATATTCCAACCACAGTTGCAAAGTTAGCATAAGCCTTTCCCTATCATGTTCCACTTGTGCACCATTTTCACTCATGAGATATCCATGCACCAGATCTCAAGAAGAGAAGCTCTTTTAACTTTTTTCCCCTATTTGCAGATATGCTGTTGATCTCAACTAATCCATATGACTTCCACTTCTGCTCACAAGGTGTGGTTACAGTGGACAATTTGGATGATGGGGAAGAGCTGATGGCAACCGATGTAAGATACTCATTTTTATTTGAGAATGTGTACTAGATGTGTGCTAAGGACATTGCTGTGATTAGTGATTGCAGAGCAGGGGGAGCCCCAATTAAGAAACACACAGAGACCTTATGTGGAAGAAAAAAGGCCACAATGTTATTAACTACAGCTGACAGGTGGGATTGGCCCCAGGCAGGGGTCAGGATCTGGCATTGACCACCCCAACTGATGATTGATGATCCCCCATTGTCCAGTCACAGCTGGGCCCAGGAATGATAAGGGGGCATAATTTGGGCCTCAGCACTCCTTGCCCCTTGTCCCCGGGGGATGTGATAAGGGGTTCGCTCAGCACTGGCACTTCCTTTTCCATCTCAGCACCCCCAAATCCTATCGGGACTCCCAATAACCAGTGCTCCGCAGCACAAGTAGCCATGCCCACCAGATCCCGGACCCATGCTGCGGCCCCCAGAAAGTTATGACCATGCTGCCCACAGTCACACCACATGACAGTGGCCTGGTGGGGAGATCCAAGCCAGAATGGACACTCTGACTGTCCATGTGGCCTTAAATAGGCCCGGCCCAGCAGTCATTGCATCCAGAAGTCCCACCCCTTCCGGCACCCGGGCCAATCCTGGCCCATTTCTGGTTCCCGGAACATGCTGGGAAATGTAGTTCCCCGGGGCTGGATGTCCCACCTCCCTGTACCCAGCCCAGCCAATTTGGGCTGTCCATGGGCCCTGGCACAGCCTGGGAAATCAAGGTGCTGGGGCCAGGCTTAGAGAGAGCCATGGAAGCAACTGAAGTTCCCCGGCACCTTGCAAATGGGCCAACCCATTGAGTCAGGCAGCTGGGCTTGATGTTGCATGCCATTCATGGCCAATACATCTTCAGCCCAGAGAAATCTCATCGTAGCATAGACCAGTAGTTGAACATCATTGTATTATCGAGCTATAACATCCAAAAAAGAGAAAATGTTATATTAGTATGCAGACTTGCTTTCTCCTTAAGCCTAAATTCTCTTCTTCCATTACATCATTTCAGAATAGGAGCAGTAAGGATGTACAGACACAGTCTTGGAGGCTGTAGGTTTTCATTACATTTTGAATGCTCAAGGAAATCACTGTGGAATCTTTCCACATGTACAGATGTTGTGAGAAAACTCACTGACTTTGTTCTCAAATATCAGATGTATCAGTGCTCAAAAATCTGAAGTCTTGTTCTGAGGCAGTGTTTATGATCACATTGTCTTTATATAAACAGAAATGGGTAATCTGTCTCTCTCCAGTTGTTGCTGGACGGCAAATCCCATCACCCCCAGGCAGGATTGACAATGATGGAGGACAAACAAAAGTGCACTCCATCAGCTTCTGGAAATCACATGTTCCCCATCCCTGTAATAAACCAAGTGAGGGGTAGGGGAGCTATGAAGAAAAAAGCATTAGGAATAAATAGTTTGCTTTGATGTTAGCTCTATATGACCACCATAACCTTGCTCATTCAAATATCTATGGTTGGCCTGAAGCACTCTCCAGGTAGCATCTGCATATTGCAGATGTGAATGGTACAGAGATCTACAGAAATATTCTTGGCAACTGTTTCCCAACTCTGGCACTTCCATTTCTCTTGGGGTTCACCAGCAATTCACATGATAGTCTTCTGCAGGAATGTGTGCATAATGATATGCTTATTCTAAAATTTCAGGGGAGTAGCACGATCTCTAAAAGAAAAACAACAGTCATTTTATTTTTTTAAAAAAATTATAATTGGTTTTAGTGCCGTTAACCATGCCATACATTTGGGAAATAAGAGAGGTGGAAAATAAATAATAGTGGCTTCTTGTTCAACTAGTTTCTGTTTCAAAAGATCAATACCGAACAAGTACAAACACCAGCCATGCAGTGAGAGAGCTCCAGAAAATAAAGCTGCATGTTGTTTGAGAAAGAGAGAAAAGACAAAATGTCCTGTTCTCCCCCCTCCTTTCCCCCCAGCAAGCCATGGATATTTTGGGCTTTGTTGCGGAAGAAAAATATGGTGCCTACAAGCTCACAGGTGCCATTATGCACTTTGGAAACATGAAATTTAAACAGAGGCCCAGGGAGGAGCAAGCAGAGGCTGATGGCACTGAAAGTAAGTGTTTCCCTATCTGTTCACCAAGATTTTATCTGTATTATATTAAAATGTAAACCTGCAGGTGATGCTTCCTTTGTGTTTAGTTTTATCTGTTGAAAGACATGGTTGTATATGTTATGTGGCTTGACCTGAGGTCCTTAAACTAAAATAATTCCTTAGATGTGGCGGAGAACACTTTCTCCTTAGTAGTGCTGCAGGAATATTAGTAGTTGGTTCCGTTGGCTTCCTCATACATATTGGACACATCTGGGGTGTTGCAAATTTGCCTCACACAAAATGTTGTGGACCAGCCTAATAGAAACCAATCCTATTGACACAATCATATCCAATAATCCTACACCACAGATTTCTCTGGATGATATCTCAATGTGTGGACCAGCGAGAGAGTGGAATTGTTCATCACACCAGTATCAATGTATCAATTGTTCATCACACCAGCATCAATGTAATGTGCATTAATCCTTTTCACACACTTTCTCAGACTTAGATAACATGGTAAAAATGGAGTTTATGATTAAAAAAACCCCCAAAACCCTATATGGAGTCTATGACGTTTAAGATTAAGGTTAACAACACCCATTCACATGTCTACATTTTGATAGCCTCAGGCCAGCAGCAGAAGCAGATTTATTGAGACTTTGGTGGGATGTTTGGCTTGGTGGCCTAGATTGTATTGATTGTCTGCACACAAAATGAAATACTCTCAAATGCAAAACTGGTCCTAAGCAGAGTGAGGCAGCTGCCTCAGGTGGCAGCTACCAGACCCTGGGGACTCATTTCTCCAGAGTCCTTGATCTAGTCGAGCGCTGTCACACAGCCTGTTCTATGACCCTTAAATCAGTCTACTGTGTTCAGAAGTGGTGGAAGATACTATTCTGTTGCCAGCATTGAAGCATGATTCAACTACAAATTCATGTAGAATATAGAGGATGCCATCTTGTCTTTTTTCCAAATGGAATGCTCACACTTACTGTAAGGATCTATTAATAACATCTACCATGTAGATGCTACACAAATGCTAGACAGATCCTACGCAAATATCAGGCATTTTCATGTGTGAGGTAGCCCTAAATCACAAAATGAGGTTACTTGTTTTCCTTTCTGTCAGTGGCATGAGAGTGATGTGAGTGAAACTCATTAGGAAAGATGCCTTTATAGGGAACTGGGGGTGCCACTTTTTATTTACTTCACACTGCTAAATGTTTCTGTGAGTGCTTTCAGGAAGACAACTGCCAGCACTACCAGTCAAAACACACTGTGCAGTTATTCTGTTTTCCCTTCCTTAATGGATTTTTTGTGGTATAATACAAATATGGAAGAAGTTGGAAAACATAGAAGATGTTATCTGTGCTTTCTTTTCTGGAGACACCTTGTGAGTAAATATAAGGCTGCACAGGTGCATGGTGAAAGACTGGCACAAATTAGTGACAGGTACAAACTGTGACTTCCCCTGATAATCTTAATAATGAAGTTGAAATTGTGTCCTTTTATAAAATTTTAATTCAGTTGATTTTGTTCCTGGCCCTTGATGTTTTGCTGGCCATATCCCCTACAAAGAAAAATATTTAAAATTCTCCTTCCTTTTTGATATACCCCTGCTCTTGCATTATCTCACAATGCTGTTGCAAGCATTGCTAAGAAAAGTACATGTGCTTATTATACTTAAAATGCTATGGATCATACTTATTTGATGTAGATTTACCAGTTTTTCTACAATCTTATCTGGAGCATGAAAATCCCATACACTTTGTACTATGAGCTACTTCACCTCTTCCTCAGTCATCTTGGTCAGACTTTATTCTCTTGTCTTTATTTCCACATGGCCTATCATTTCCATGTGACTAGGATCATACACTCTCCAAGCAGGGGTTCTGACACTTCTGCATAGAGCCAAGATTATTCTCTAGGGGGTAAACAAATGTCAAACCACCGAAATGGATAAACTTTCTAATATAAACAGTGGAGGTGAGACAAACATAAAATGATTTTAGGAAGTATCTGTGATGTGAAGATCTAAGGTTTATTTGTTGGGACTATAAAGGCATTACAGTGTTATTGCATTTTATTATTTTGTTTTAAGTTGTGCATTTTGGATCTAGTAAAGGTAAGTATAAATTATAAATTATCCAATTGCAGATCATCTTATCTTTATCTCTCTTGCAGGTGCTGACAAAGCTGCTTACTTGATGGGTGTTAACTCTTCCGATATGATCAAGGGTTTGGTGCATCCTAGAGTGAAAGTTGGGAATGAGTATGTCACCAAAGGCCAAAGTGTAGAACAGGTAAGGAGACCTTTTATATTAGGGGCAGGAATGGGCTGAATTTAGCTCTAACAGCCATTTTTCCACCTTTCCTCAACCCTGTAAAAGTGGTGAACCCCTCATTTTTAATTTCTTGTGATTTTTTTTGCCCCAAGCAATAAACTAATATTTTTGAGATCAATTGTGTATTGTGTTTGATGCTCTATAACCCGCTGAGAGTGGTCATAGGAGGTCAAATGCAAACTACATAATTGTTTGAGTGTTGGAACAGGAGATCAGGATTTGAATCCCCACTCAGCCATGGAAATCCACTGGTTGGCCTTGGTCAAGTTAAACTCTTTCAGCCTAAAAAGAATGCAGTGACAAAGGTCCTCTGAACAAAGCTTGCCAGGAAAAGCCTATGATAGGGTTTCTGTAGGTTAGATTCAACTTGAAGGCATATAACAACGAAACAACAACTACAATCACGCAAGGAACCAAGAAATGGTTGTGATTTTTGACTGATTTTTGGCTCAAAACGATACAAAAATGGTGCTGTGTGGGCTGCTGTAGGGGAAAATTGACCCTCCACACCTCCAGTGGCTGCCTGTGTTTAGACCAACATAGTACAGCCTGATACTAACTTTGTAGAGACTAATTTCTCAGCTCTGTAAGCAGGAGCATCACATAATATTTTAAAGATCTGGGGTTCCACTTCCATCTTCATCAGCACCTGACTAGGCAGGCCAGCAGTTGAAGTACTCAACCTAGCAGAATCCACCTACAGCCAGACACCAGAATGCTTGGGAAGAGCCTTTATATACAGGCCTCCCACGCCTTACCCAAACTTTTTTGAGATCTGTCAAAATCTCATGAAATTTCAGGGAAGACCTCAGGAAGCCTTTACTTGTGTGGCACAGTATCAATCTGCTAGAAGCTATTGCCATGTCAGGCACTGGTGATTGAACAGCTAGACAGGCAACAGTCATTGCTGGCTTCTTTTTTTACTAAAGTTCAGTAACTTTTGTGCTTTTGTAAAAAACTGGGGAATTAGGTGGCACAACAATGGGTGGACGGGAGTGCATAATATTTGTTCTCCCAATTTTCTGTGTAGAGCAAGTAGGTAAGTTCCTGGTAGAACCTGGGAATCTTTCTTTTGGGGTAGCCAAAAACCTGATCCATAAAGACTCTTGGGTTCTCAAGACAATGGCCTAAATTCTACTGGTATTTCCCCAGAGGTATGCCTTATGTCTGGAATCCCGTTAGTGTATTATAATGACTTAAATTCAATTTATGCTTTCATAATCCAGTTTTGAGGTCACTACAGAATGCAGGTCTGACTGCAAAATGACCATAATTTCTCCAAATCAGCCTCTTCCAATGTGGCAGCCCCTAAGAAGATAGCTATTCCCTGGTCACTGAAGAGGAGTTCAGCAGAGACACATCTAACAATGCTCCTGTCACTAGTTACCTATTAACATCAATTGTTTATACTGCATTTTTTTCCAATTTAATCTTAACTGTTCCTAATAATAAATCTTAATTACCTCAAACAGGACAAGTTTCCAGTTATACTTAATGCATCTTATATGCACAAAATTCTTCTCAAGTGTTACTTTGCTTATCCCTATTATTAATCTGGACCATTATTTGGACTATTTCAAAATAAACAAAAACAATGTTAGCTGAACCATTGCAGATTATCGGCCTGATAACTGAATCTTACCTAAAAAATTATCCAATGGCCATGCATGACTTTGCTGCATGCATCTCTGCAAGGTTTATTCACGGTTGAGACTGTGAGACCCAGGGCTCTGTGAGTTATTAATGCTTATGTTACAACAGCCAAATCATTGGTTACCCTGGACAATTAAAAAAAGCAGTAAACTATGGGAACATATTAGGAACTGTGATGATTTCTGTCCAAGAAATATATTGCCTGGCTCTGAATAACCCACATCCCTGAATTACTCACATGGATTACATTCATTCCAATGTTATAGATGAATAAAATAAAAACTAATTAATTTTCTTGAAGCCATATATTGCATTTGGTGCTAAATTAAGATTTGTACCAAGTGTTCTAGTTCAACACTTTTTGTATTGGCTAGGATTGTCAGATTTTAACATGCTGGCTGGAATTACAGTGAATAGATGTTCATGGAACATCTACTTCAATGGTATAGGTCAAAGAAGGGAGGTACAGCAAGTGAGGTTCAGTCCTGGGCTAAAAATATTGCTGGCAATGCCAGGTCATGGAACGATAAAGCAACTGCTATCCAGAACTTTATCCATGCCAGCTTGGCTTGCATGACAGAGATTGGTTTGGATGTGGCTGGTGTGTGTATTGGAGGGTAATCTCTCTCAGTTTTTCCCACCAAGATACTCTGGAGAGGCCATGTTTGTTATCAGTCCATCCACCTGAACAAATATGCTGCTGTCTGCTGAGTTTGAGTGTACACACCTGATTTTGAGTGGCTGGGACAAATAAGGGATTCTGCTAGTATGTCAACCCCCTGCTGCTTAACATTCTCCCTTCTTCAGCTAGTGTTTTTGCTGGTGTTCTCTCCACTTGTGGTACTTGGATACATCAATATCCATGCTAAGATTGCTCTGTTAGGAGTGCCTCAAAGATATGGTCACCATGACAACTAAGGGTCTGTTCCAAGAGGTATCAGGGACACTCATGCAGTTGGCCACACTCTGGACCTTATTTTCTGTCCTGGTTGGAATGATGGTGATCTTGGTGTGGAGAAACATTCCATAATTCCATCATCAGTCTCAGTTCATTACAAGGTTTAATTTAGATGCAAGGAACTTGGAGCTTTTACAGATATGGGGAGCTGATTGAGATGGTCTGCCACAGAACCGTGATTCAAAGTTTCCTGATGGCTCTTGGGGACTTTCCTTTTGCCTTGACAAGTGATTGTGTCAAAGCTCTGGTCGACCTCTGGAATGGGGAAATGACAAGAGTGGTGAGCACAATAACTCCCAAGGAAACTTCCTGGTTCTCTTGGGAGATAGCAGCAACAAAATAAGTGAGACCGCTACTAGAGTGATGATGGTGGAAAACTCAGAGTGAGCCTGACTGAACACAGACCACAGCCTATTTGGAAGCTTATTTTGTGGCATTGGTTGCTGCAAAATAAATAAATAAATAAAATCTCTGATAGCATCATGTTTTTAAAGAGCCACCCAGTGGAGCTGTTTCTAATATTTAGAGATCTCGTATATCCTGGCCTATGAGCAGAATCTAGACTACTCAATAGTCTGCAGTGAACAATTTGTTAAAAATTTGGCAGATAAAATTGCCCAGAGCCATTCTAACTTGGATGCTATAGTGAATCTAGGCCCAGTGGATATGACATTGGCTCTTGGTTGTTCAATGTTAATGGATGCTTTTCCATTTGTGCATCCCAAGGATTTGGAGAGGATCCTTGGAAGAGGTGAAAGCTGTGGCATGTGTGTTAGATCCTTGCCCTCCCAGGCTTAACCAAAAAGCCAAGAGGGACTGGCAGAGTGGGTATTGTGGGTTTTCAATGCCTCTCTCCAGGAAAGCAGGGTTTCAACATGCCTAAAGGAAGCAGTTGTGAGACCTTGTTTTAAAAATGGCCACTCTGAGTCCCACTCAGTTAAATAATTACCAGCTATTTCTGAGCAAAGTATTGGGACTTAACTGGAATATGTGGAGGCCTCCTAGCTCCAGGAGTTCTTGGATTACATAGGTCATCTAGATCCATTTCAGTCTGGCTTCAGGCTTGGTTATGGGATGACAATAGCTTTGTTTGCTTTGTTGGATGACTTTTGTCAGGAACTGGATAGTGGGAGTGTGGCCCTGCTAATTCTGCTGGATCCCTCAGTAGATTTTAATAACCCCAGTAGAATGGGACTTGGAGGCACTGATATTCAGTGACCCTTTCCGGAGAGGTGAGCCCAGAAGGTGGTGCAGTGGGACTCCTGTTTGACTCCCTGACCATTGTCTTGTGTAGTTCCAAAGTTTCTGTTTTATACTTCTTCGTATTTAACTTCAGCTGGCTCAGATCGCTGCAGCCAGATACTTAAAAACCAGTCAAGAGGCTGGTTACAACACCTTTCTTACAAACACTCCACGGACTTCAGAACATAATTCAAAGTGCTGGTTATGACCTATAAAGCCTTATACATCTTGGGACCCTATCTTCTAAGGCTCTAAGGCCTTCTTTTGATCCCACCATTTTTTCAGACATGTTTGAGAGAACTTGTGGGAGGACTTTTGGCATGTCTGCTCACAGATTCTGGAATTCCCTTTCTAAGGAGGCTAGGCTGGCTCCCACTTTGCTGTTCTTTCATCATCTGGTGAAGACTTTTCTATTCCAGCAAGCTTTGTAGGCTGATTGCTTTAGTGTTCAACTGTTTTTATTCTTTGCTTCAAATCAATGCTTTAAATTGTTTTAATTTTATGGGCAGTTTAATACTATTTCAGTCATAACGTTTTGCATTTTTTAGCCACATGTGTTTTTATATGTCGTTTGTTTTATTTAGTAAGCTTCCTTTACTTTCCCCTCTGCAGAAGTGGCTGGGTGTAAATAAAGTAACAGAATGTAATTGCTGTGGCATACCCTCTAACTGTTATCATTGGGCAGGGATAGTTCTCTGTCATCCCACATTTTCAGCTGCTTTTAAAATGTCCTGGCTTATCTCTCTTCCAGATGGGCCCATAATTGGACTTCACTGTCCCAATCTTATTTTGAGGATGTTCAGACTTCTAGAATCTATAAGGATAAATATTTTATCAGAGCTAGAATCTTTGACCTTTATTCTTATGAAAATCTGCATGCTAGCCAATGGCAAGTGTTTTTCCCATGGTGTAGCCTTCTAAAGATAGAACAATACTTTCAGCAGTATTTTTGAGATCTAACCTTTGTTGTTCTCAGAAAAGCTTTTAATGCTTTCCATTTTCAAACAGTGCTATCCACTCATCTGGAGAGACGATATAAAGGGATCCTTTATACACAACAATTATGTAGCTATGGTTGTGAGGGAATGGAAGACCTTGGTCCAAAACACACTGCAGAAATAATCCAGTTTGAGATTGCTTTAACTGCCCTGGCTCAATGCTGGAGAATCCTGGGAATTGTAGTTTATTGTGGCACAAGAGGTCTCTGTCAGAGAAGGCTAAGGGTCGTACAAAACTACGGTTCCCAGGCTTCCTTAGAATTGAGCCAATGCAATTAAAGTGGTGTCAAGATAGATTATTTCTGCAGCATGTTTTCAAGCCTAGTTCACTATTTATTATACTGCCCTCGTGTCTAGTGACCCCTGGAACACATTTCATGGGAGATCTCCAGAGAGTGAAGCTGGGTTGGTCGTTTTCTGATATTATTTGTGACGTGTTGGCTGATCGTTTTAAATCCATCACAAGATTGCCACCTTTGCAGTAGCAGCGCAAAAGTACCACTGCAACTTCTTGAAGACATAGCAGTGGATTGAAAAGGAGATCAGTTGTTGTAGTTGAGATTATTATTGTTGGCTCAATATTTTATCCAGTAACCTTTTGTTTGCTTTTTGATTTTCATCCTGTGTCTAATGCAATTGTAATTTTGTTACCAACACATGACATATTGTACTAGATACATTGTTTTGTTAGATGTTTTGTAATGGACATTATCACACAGACAAATAAAAACTATGGCCCAGGACAGACAGGCCCTTTGTGGTGTGGCGGTGATGCAACTAGGGTTAGGTACCATGTGGCAACCACACGATCTCTAACCCTAGAACGTACTGGTGGCACTACAATGGCGTTGCCCCATGTACACGGGTGCTGCCATTGTGATGTAACAGATGCATAGCGTCTGCATGTCGCGCTGTGCCAGTTACGTCACAAGTGCACCATTGGAGCATTCGCGACGTAACAATGGCAGCGGGAAAAGAACCCAGTTTTCCCAGGTTCTTTTGCTTCCGGAGGGAAGCTGCATGGTTTAGCAGCTGCGGCTTCCCTTTGGAGGAAATTAGGCTGCCGGCAGGCTGCCCTTTTCTGGCGGTTTGTACCGTGCCAATATTATCCTCTCTCCTCCTCCTCCTCTTAATGTTTTCCCTCTTTGCTTTGAACTTAATTCACTTGCTGCAAACTGAGTTCAAAGTGCAAAGTAGTTTGGACTCAATTGACTCAGCATGGAGGAGAGGAGAAGAGAAGGTGGAACTTCTCCTTTTCCTTTAGATTCAGGCAAAAGCAAATTGCTATAGCCTCTCCAAGGTTGTGTGGTCTTCCTTCATTAATACTTTTGCTGTCTTGATGGAACTCCAGTGGTGCTTAGTCTTATGTGTCTTCATTTTCATCTGTGAAATGTTGGAAAGTATGTTGTGATTCTCCAGGTCTCTGAATAGAGAGACAAATCACAAGGCTGAGTAGCACTGGAGGAAGTGATTTGTTTAATTTTTGCATGTAACATGGCTGGATCTGCAGTTTTCCATTTCCTGGGATTTCAGGGCCCAAACTTGATCATGGCTGGGATACAACAGGCAAGTGTTGAGCCCTAGGAGAGGAATTGCTTCTGGGCCAGCTGATTGTGGAAATGGGCAACCAGGTAACATGGCGACTCACAATTGGGTAAAATGTGGCTAACCAGGTAACATGGCGACCCACGATTTTCTGAAAGGAATGGTGCTAACCTGACAACTCTGAATGGGACTATATTAAGGGTGTATCTATACTGTAGAAATATTGCAGTTTGATAGCACTTTAACTGCCATGGCTACATCCTACAGAATCCCGTGATTTGTTTCATGTGAGGCACCAGTACTCCTTAACAGAAAAAGTTAAAGACCATGTAAAACTACAAATCCCAGGACTCCATAGGCTGGAGCTACAGGACTTAAAAATGGTGTCCAACAGCTTTAGCTAAATAATTGTACTGTAGATCTATGCCCCAATTATCAATAGAATTTAAATGATCAAGTGAAGTGCTCAGTGAGATTGTTTTCAGCCATCTTGCCATGGAAAGGGATGTTATACGCTATTTATCTGTTCATTGTTTCACATTTCTGCTGTAGGTTACCTATGCTGTTGGTGCCTTATCCAAGGCAATATATGATAGAATGTTCAAGTGGCTGGTTACCCGCATCAATAAGACCCTGGACACGAAGTTGCCAAGGCAGTTCTTCATTGGTGTACTGGATATTGCTGGCTTTGAGATCTTTGATGTGAGTAAAAAATACCAAGCCTTGCCATAAGAGTAACAGAGTTGTTTAAAGTAACAGGTTTTAATCCTTTGGTTTTGTTTAGGAGATCAAATTTGCTGAAAGAGTCAGTGTTCTATAGCTTACTTAGTATATCAGGCAGAAATGTAGGTAGCCAGTCATTAGTATGCAGTTTGATTAAGAACAATATTCATGCATCCAGACTGGGAGGAAAAAAACTGTCAGTAGTTTGGGTCAGTGGTGACTAGTAATGGCCCCCATGTCAATGGGACACCAGATAAACTCAGAATTATAGTTCATAAAGTTCATAAAGAAAATATGCAAGGTACTGGCATTGATGTAAAACCTGGAGTAGATTCACTACCCACTGCCATGGAAACCGCACCACTAGTTAGGATTTTGAACAACTTTGCAAGCCTGACCAAGTTCTCAGCATCCTTCTCTTGGTCCTGACATCTTAAGAAGCACATTTGGTGGGAATGCAAGGCAATCGTTTTTGGTTTCTACTCTCCCAGATTTCTACTACAATGTCCTGGAAGCTCAACATATAATTCTCTTATGCTCTTAGTGTGAAAAACGCTATGCACTTGCATACATTTTTATTGCATTTTCTCATTAGATCTGCAACAACATCTGGATGTGACTCTGACTCCTAAATTTAGCTTTGTGACTTCATAATCTGAAAGTATTTTCTTATGAGAAATATCTTTCATAATGAAATTGCTTTAGTCCTAAGAAAAGTTCATTGGGCTCAGTTTCTGTTGAAAGTTGTACTTGACATTAATGTCAGTGGTACTTAAATATGATTAATTTTTTTATTGGGATTTTGGGAAATATTTTCCAAAAAAACCCTGTCACTGCCATACTTATAATTAAATCAGTGATCCCATAACCGAAATATATGCTGTCATATTCAACACTTTAAAAATGAAGCTATTTTTAAAGGAATTCAAACTGTATACTAACACACACACACACACACATGCCTCAGTTCTTCCGTTTGATCCAATGCAAATTGATTTTTATGATTTCTTTCCTTTGTAGTATAATAGCTTCGAGCAACTTTGCATCAATTTCACAAATGAAAAACTGCAACAGTTTTTCAATCACCACATGTTCGTCTTGGAGCAAGAAGAGTACAAAAAAGAAGGCATCGAATGGGTGTTCATTGACTTTGGACTGGATTTGCAGGCCTGCATTGATTTAATAGAAAAGGTATGGATAGTCTCATCAAAGCCACTATTCACTGATAGAAAAATCTATCAGCATAGAAGGCAATGCTGCACAGTGCTTATAGTATCAAACTGGTCTGAAGGAGATCCAAGTTGTGAAGCTTCTTGCTTGACAAAAGACCAGGGATTATCTTCAACTTAACCTATCTTGTGAAGATAAAATGAGGTAATAAAATTAAAATAAAATGTTTGGCAGTTTGAGTTTTCTAAAAGGATAAAAATATTATTTAAAACCAGCTGTACCTGGCCACATGTTGCTGTGGCTCAGTCTGGTTAAATGGAAAAGAAAGAAAAGAGAAACCGCACGTTTCTAAAATATTTAATTTCACAATGCTTGTCGGCATACAATATTTTTTGTTGTTCCATTGTCTGTGTAGATATAGAGATTGTCTGGTTTGCCGACTCCACAACATGCAACATATAATTGTCCATGTGAGAAGCAATCCGTGTCTAGATCTAAACCGAAAAATTCTAAAGATTGGCCCAGAGCTTTGTTGATGGTGATTGCAAATGCCAATCGAATTGGGAATTGCAATCTCTTAAATTGAAATGGCATATACATTGGGGTGTGTTGCTGTTACGTCCAACAGATGGCACTGTTTTAAAAACATATTTTTACCTGTTACAGGTGTGACATCTATACTTAAAAACATATTAGGTACATAAAACATGTGTGTATTCAAATGGAAAGTTGCGTCAAAATTTCAAAGTGATTGGGGAAGAACTTTCGTTTTTTTTTTTTAAATATATATTTATTAATTTCCACCAAAGCAAATATAAAATACATAAACACATCAACAATCCACATTTATACATTCAAATATCCACAGAGTACATAATACATAATGCAATACATGGACAAAACAACATTAAACATAAAACAATTATTTACAGAGTCACAAGCACACCACATTGACTTCCTGCGGAGTGATCTAGAACGTGACATAGCCAAGCTGTACTTTGATACAAAAGAAAATCACCAAATATATCATACCACACTTGCGTTTACCAATTTACCAATGTAGATATGATGTATAAATTAATATCTTATGTATTTTTCTTGAATTACCAATAAAAGTTATTTAACTACAATATGAAGAGATTGTGAGCAGTATATTCAGATCTATATCAGTTTCCCTGAATTTAAAAAATCAACCAAAGGGAGCCAAACCATTTTTTCTTTGTTCCAGTTTAAATTCTCAATATAGCATGTTAGCTTGTCCAATTCCATGTAGTCCATGACCTTCATTATCCATTCCTTCCAAGAGGGTATTGCTTCCCCTTTCCAATATGTTGCGAGAGTTATGCGTGCAGCAGAGATCATATAAAAGAAGAGTTTGCCATGTTTGGCCTCGAGACTATTATCTGCAATCATATTTAGGAGGAAAAGTTTAGGATCAAAACCAAAATCTTTTTTGACAATTAGCTTCATCTTACCATAAATCTGTTTCCAATACTTATTAACCATTTTACAATTCCACCACATATGAAAATAAGAACCTGGGCTGTTGCCGCATTTCCAACACATTGGGCTCTGGTCTTTATATATTTTACAAAGTTTCATAGGAGTGAGATGCCATCTATTTTGCATTTTATGGTAGTTTTCTTTTATGGCTATACAGGTGGTATACTTAAGCCTAACATTCCAATTTTTTTCCCATTGCGATAATGGTAATACTTCCTCCAGTTCCTGTGCCTATTTGATCATACAGGGTTTTATGGTTTCCTCATGCATTTCTAGATCCAGTAAGAGATTATAAAGCTTAGAAATCTTTTTCTTATTTACCCCCAGAATTATTTTATCCACAGTCGAATATGTTGTGTAGATGTTAAAGGATTTCAAATCAAATAAAAATCTCTCTCTAATCTGACGATATAAGAACCAACTAAGATTATAACCCTCTGTTTCCAATTCATCCTGCGCTTTCATAGTTATCTTATTAGTTTTTTTGTCTATTAAAACTAAGTCCTGATAAGTTACCCATCTGTTATTACAAATTACATCGTATCTATGAAAGGCCTCATTAATTGAGGTCCAAAGAGGCAAATTCGGGTACAGCATCAGCTTGAACTTATTCCATACACGAAACAATGCCTTTCTAATTGTATGGTTTGTAAATTCTTTATTAGCGGCTAATTTGTTATAAAATAGAAAGGCATGAATCGATTGGGGAAGAACTTTCGGAGATTTAAGATTTTGAACAAACATTTACATTTTTATTTATATAGATATAGATTGATCATAGTGGTGCTATACTACTACTGCTATAATTAAAGAATAGTCATGTCAGGCAACCCTCTCACTTTCTTGATTTCTCCCCTAGATAGTGCTCAGGGAAGGACTAAAAACAATCAAAAACATCATGTACTCTTTCCCAATTTAATAGCCATTACAGTCAATCTCCATGATTAGTTTTCCCCCCATTCATTTTATGAAGCCTTTTGACTCAAGAAGCTAAATATAGAGCACACACCATAATGCTCTGGTGTAGCTGTTCTCAACCTCTGGCCTTCCAAAGGTTTTGGTTCTTGATTCCCAGAATCCTTGACCATTAGTCATTCTGGCTGGGGCTTCTGGAAATAGAAGTCCTTTTTGTATGAGGGATCAGAAATTGAGAAGCATTGCTTTACAGCCTCAGTATATGTCCTGTATTTTGATAGCTACTTAGGACTACAAAAGAGGGGTGGGCTGGATGATTATTTGTCAGGGCAGAATAATAGCTAGTGGGATGTATTTGGCTCACTAGGTTACAAGATGAACAAACCTGAGCTATAATAATTTTCTCTTGGGTTTCTAGCTGATTTATTGAGAAGAATATCAGCCCTTTAAAGCATTTTGAAAAGCAAAGCATCAATATTATGTCAGCAATCAGCATAAAATATAACATTTTCACACTGTGTCACCATGTTTCCTAGCAGCCTGATAGAGTAATGTATTAATGGCTACAGCAAACATATTCTCCACATGTGGCATTCCTTGATGTTAACCCAAATGTTGTTTTTTGAAAACAAAATCCTAACATTTATCCTCTTATAATGTTTACGAACAGCCCCTGGGCATCTTGTCGATCCTTGAAGAGGAATGCATGTTTCCAAAAGCCACAGATATGACTTTCAAAGCCAAGCTCTATGACAACCATCTTGGCAAATCACCCAACCTGCAGAAACCTAGGCCTGATAAAAAACGGAAATATGAAGCGCATTTTGAACTCTTGCATTATGCTGGAGCGGTAAGTTTAGGACGTTTACAGAGTTGAACACCATTGAAACTTTCCCCTCCAGTGTATTGGACTTCTACCGCAAAATCCTAATAAAATTAAATTCCACAGAATGGTAGAATATAATTCTATATGCATGAAGAGAGTGCCAAGGGAGGGGGTGGGGCTAGAAAAAGTTTTATTGGGATAAAAAAGGACGACATGGTTAGATAAATAGAAAATAGGCTTTACCCGAAGGCCCTAGGTTTAATGCCCAATACCTGCAGAACTGAGAAAGATTTTTGACTGAAACCTTGGAGAGGCACTAATAGTCAGGGTAGACAAAACTGACCTAAATTGATCAGTGTTCTTCCTCATTGCAAGATAGCTTCCTTGCAGGTAAGAAGAAACAAATAGCTGCATAAATAAGCACAATGTGGGATTACTTTTTTAGGAGCTGGGCATATGCTATCAAGTAGATGAATACATTGTGGGAATGATTTTAAAAAATGAGGATAATTGACTACTCAACTGACCTTGGCATTGACATAGGACAAACAAGAATATGAAATGACTGTGTAACAAACAAAAGTTATCTTTCCTCGACTTTGTCTTCTTTTTCCTTTTACCTCCTGTCCTGCCTCTTCCATTTCTTGTCTCTGCGGCTTCATCTGCACTGCAGAAATAATGCAGTTTGATACTGCTTTAACTGCTGTTGCTCAGTGCTATGGAATTTTGGAATTTGTAGTTTTGTAAAATGTTTAGCCTTATCTGTCAGAGAGCTCTGGTGCCACAACAAACTACAAATCCCAGGATTCCATAGCACTGAACCATGGCAGTTAAAGTGATGTCAAAGTGCATTATTTCTGCAGTGCAGATGCAGCCTATTTCTCATCTATCTCCATGTTTTTCTAGGTACCTTACAACATTGTTGGCTGGCTTGAGAAAAACAAAGATCCACTCAATGAAACTGTGGTGGGCACTTTTCAAAAATCTTCCAACAAACTTTTGGCAAGCCTGTTTGAAAATTATGTCAGTGCTGACAGTGGTAAGTGAAGTGACCTTCTTCACTTTAATTCCTAGATCAAAGCTTAGAAGAGATGCTGAGTAAATATACCAGCTCATGATATCGGAAAGTCTTGCTGCCTTAAATGTAATTCCCTTCATAACATCTCTGTAGGAGGCAGAGAGATAGTCATTTTCATTGATTCAATTTAGTCTTCCTGCTGGCTCAAAATAGTCTGAAATCACCTGACACATAGGCATTGCATGCTGTGTCTGAATTCCAGGTGCATCCATAAAGTGCTTTATATGTGCACATTTGAATGTGGCAAATGCGTGTTGGTAAACATGTGTAGGTACACATGCTAGAGAGAGAGGATTGTCTATACTTTCCTGATACAGTTGGAGGGAATGCTACCATGTATTGCATAATGTACAGAAAAACAGACTTGGATTTTAATGGATCATGAAAATACTAGAAGGTGCAAATTTACAGTACTGTTAAACAAATGGCATGCGTGTTCCAGTCAAATGGAGCCTTATATTTCTGTTGGGCTCTAGAATTTTTTTAATCTCTTTGTCAGGAGCGGGAATCATGTAGTTCTCCAAAGGACTGCGGTTCCCAAAATTCCTCACTATTTATTATGTTGGCCACAGATGAAGGGATTTGTAGTCCAGCATGATCTAGAGCTAGGGTCATCAGAATGAGTACTGGAGATGTATTGTGTGAGACACAGTGGTTGTGTGAGACACCCACTGGGACCACACATTACTATCTTTCCCTGAAAAACTACATGACCCCATTGTGTACAAGCCAGTAATGGGTGCTTAAAGCATGACTGATATAGAAAATATCTGTATGCCTTGAAAATGAAGTTTTTAAAAGAGCAATAGTATAAATTTGTTTCCAGTAGGCACAGGCTATGCTGAATTATTTACTTTATTGAAGCTTTTTAAAAACAAAGGCACCCATCCATCTTTAAATTAAGAACACAGCTTGGGAGAGAAATAACTTCTTTGGACTACTGCTCCTAGAATCCCCTACTGGCCACATTGGCTGGGGAATGCTTGCAGCTGTGATTGAAAAAAATAACATTTCCAACCTATCATTAAGGGTAAGCGAAGCACAACTCTATTTTTTTTAAAAAAATAATCTATACAGTACTTGATAAATAAAGAACAGAGTAGTTCTCACTGCCAGATCTCAAAGCTCCATGGGAAACCTCTGCAGAGCAGAAATAATTCTTAACTAACCATTTCACTGCTTTTTGAGCATGGCAATTTGCAGGTTTCTCTATACTAATGTTAAATAAGTAAGACTATGACTCATTACTTGAATTTAGCCATTATATCCTCAAGCCACAATCATTTACAGCATATGTATTATGAACTTCATTTGGGTAGATGTAGTTGTCATGAATCATAAGAGGGTGTCTGGAATGGTGAACAGAGTGCCGGATCCATAATACAGACTAAGAGAAAGGTCTGAGCTGAAATGACACAAATCTGCCATTTGCAAGTCATTGCAGGTAACCGAGAATTGCTGGCCCTTCTTCAGAGATTTCTGTCTGGCACAGAACATTATTCATTGGATTCACTTCTGCGGCCTTTCTATGGTGTCAGCCAAAGGGCATGGCCATTTTAATAGTTATTACTGAAGAGTAATATGAAATGCACTCTCTTCCCTTTTACTTAAACTCATACCATCAGGGGACAAGTGAAAGGTGTCCTTTTTTCTAACATTGGGGTGGCCACATTAACCCCTACAGAAGACATCAGAGGGTCTCATCCCCTGCACAACTCCCACAAAATAATCAAAAATCGTTTGCTTCCAAATACCCCAAACACCTTCTGGAAATGTGAGGAGCATTTCAGCATATTTTTGGGCCCTTGGACCATTTTAAGCCCAAGAGAGGCCTTTTTTTAGCAACAAGAAGTGACTATAAGTCACTTACTGTTTTGGAAAAAAAGGTCTCTCTTTTTCCAGGAGGTGGCCAAATCTTGGGGAAAATGCCATCAACCTCATAGCAGGCTGGGGCAAAGATATATTTTAGCCATTTTTAAAAAAATAATAATTGATCCGGGGGGGGGGGGCTTGGAGCCCACAGAATGGTTCTGATGATCAGAATGCAGCCCATGGACTCCATTTTGCAAACTCCTGATCTAAGGAAGTGAGTTCATGGTAGAACAGATTGTTTGCATGCAGATGGCCACAGGTTCAATCTCTTTATATTGAGGTAGGACTAGAAAGGATTACTGCCTGCAACATCAGAAATGTGCTGCCAAACAGCGTAGACAGTACTGAGTTGGCGGGACCAGAGGTCTAATGTGAAATAAGGGATCTTCTTGTGTCTCTGTATGTTCAGTGTTCAGAACAGTTGATTAATATAGGTGTAATTAATGGGGTTGGTGCCATTGTTCTCAGTCCTCATGGGTAGCAACATACTTGATAAAATCTTCACATCCCAGTGAATTAAAGTGTGGCAGAAGCACTGATAAAAAGAATTGCACTGAGTTTGGAAACTAATGTGTGCACTGAACCATGCAATGTATAAAACTAATTGGTAAATCTCAAGCTGGATAGTTAAATATGCCGCCAGAAAAACATGGGATGCAGCCTTATATCAGGCCAGTCGGTTAGTCCATTTAGATCAAAATTGTTTCTGAGAGCAGCTTTCCAGGGTCTCATGCAGAGATCTTTCCAATCACCTGCTACCTCATCCTCTTAACTGCCAAGGATTAAAGTCTGAAGCAGGTCAATATTGTTTTTCAAGGAACAGCTGTAAGTCAGAGGAAGTTAGGATGTTGCCCATATATTATTTAAAGAACTGGATGTTGACTCTTTTGTTGCTTGAGTAGACCTGGCAATCAGCAATTCATGTGACTAGGGAGATGCTAGGGTCATAGTATCCTGAAAGTCCTCACCACTGCCCAAATCACCATTGCTGCTCCTTGTGGACATTAGTACTTCTTGGCTTGACCACTTATAGATCCAGACCCCACTAATGGCTAGAGAGAGAAAGAGACAATGAATTCATATGCAAGTGGGCATGTGACATGTGTCCCTTACTATCATAATCTGAGCAAGTGGCCAAGTGAACAAGTCATGGCAGTGGAGAGAAACAGGAGCAGAACAGGAGCAGGAAGGTAGTACTGAGTTCAGTGGCATTTATTTATTTATTTCCTGCCTCTCCACAAAGCACCAGGTGGGGCAGGCTCAAAGTGGGGGCAACCATCTTGGTTTGTACTATCTGAGACAATCAGAGACACATTTCATTTTGCAAAATACTAGACCATCACATCTGCTGAAAACTGTGTTCTGAGATCCTACACTTGAACCCAGTTATGAACTCCCAGTATGTATACTGTATATCCATGAAAAATATATGTATTTGAGATAATTATGATAAATATGAAAAATTTAACGCAGATTCTTAGCACTGGAACTTCTTAACCTTTGAAATGATCTCAATTCATTGCACTGATGCATCAGTTGTTATCTTACACCAGTACATGAAAACCATTGTAGAACCAAGATTTTCAGAATAGTACCAACAATTGTCACCATCAACAGCTGATCAATGGATGACTGATCGTTGAATGTTCCTATATTTGCACATCTATCAAGTCCCTTTCTGCAGATTTACTTCCTTTCGCACCTTTGTATATGGACTATACCTGGTTCTGCTTTGTTGTTGAACAGAATCCATCATTTTTTCCCTTGCTTTTTCCCATACATATATTTCTGTGTGCCTGACTCATCCTTACTTGAGTGTCTTTCCCTAATAGCCCCTCCAGAAAGGAAGAAGGTCTATGAAAGTCTGAGGTTTTATTTCTGTACAAACTTATTTTATTTTGGAGATAGACACGTTTTCTTCAACCCAGAGTATTTCCTGGAAACTCCTGTATTACTAAGGACTTTTTATTCCTGCTTCCTAGGGCAGTTTAAATTAACCCAGTATTTTGCAAAATGAAATGTATTTCTATTCGGTCTTATTTGTCTTGGATAGTACAAACTAAGATGGTTGCTGCCAGTAAACACATCTATTGTTTCCATGACACAGATTCAACAGAGATAAAGGGAAGGGTAGACAAAACAGAATGATCCTAATTTTTAATTAGTGTAATATTACTAGAGCACATTAGCACTTTGTGTATTACTCCTGAATAATAATGAAGGCTCAGGGGAAAATGGATGAAAAATTCTGAAATGATACATAAGTCTAGATGTCACTCCTGCTCAATAGGAGGGGGAAAACATGGGGGGGGTTTAACCTGGGATATTACTTCAAGAAAGAATTTTGATGCAATATGAGAATATGCAGGTAGAATCAAAACAAAAAGAACAGGAAATTCTTGATAACTCTAGAGACATTTCCCCTTCAGAACGAGCCCTGAAGCATGTTTAAGCAGCATTTGCACATCTGATTTTTTTTCTATATGCACTTTTCTAGTGTGCTCCTCCTTTTTAGAATTCATTTGCATCTCTCCATCAAAGTATGTATTCTGAAGGGTAAAGTGTAGGAAAGCAGTGATTAGGAAAAAATACAGAAAAGTATGCTAAAATAGGTTCTTCATGTATGGCTAATCTTGGTTGCATCATGGCCATGCATTGCCTTTGGTGCATTGCGGCATCATACAGATTGAAGATCTCACTGAGCCCAAAGAAAATCAGCAGAACCCTGGAAAATTCTTCCTAGAATTTTGTTTATAAACCTTTAAATCAGGCTCGAAATCTGTCCGTTCTCTCAGTGCTGTAATCAAAATTTAACTCAGTTGCTCTGTTTGTATTTCTTTTTTCCCATTACTAAAATGGCAAGTTGATCAAAGTGGAGAGAAGAAACGCAAGAAAGGTGCTTCCTTCCAAACGGTGTCATCAATGCATAAAGTAATTTTCCATTTTCCTTTTAAGTATAATGTGTCGTTTGTCTTTCTACCAACAAAAATTTGTATATTCAAAACAAGAGTAGATCTTGTAAGGGTGTCCTTTCAAGATATATTTTTTTCCAGTTTCTTGGGTAAATACATTTAAAATTTATATTTTGATTCCCCCCACCCACCCAATTCAGTATTTGAGATTAAAGTCCCTACTTCATAATGAATGGAGATAAAAATAATCACCATCACATTCAAGGGCTTCTAACATGAGAAGGTCCTATGGAAGCTCGAAGACTATCAGATTCATTGTGGCCTGTAAGCTTCGGTCGACAGAGGCCAGTTCAGTTTATCCCACAATAAACTTGTGAAGCTTTAAAGAGCCACAAGATTACTTGATATTTTTGAACCAACATATTAGTTTGACTACTTTTTTGGAAGGTGAGTCCAAAGCACAAAGTACTCTACACACATTGATTGTTTCCTGAACTGTTAGTAGAATTCTTCTTTGGCACTTAGGGTGCAGTTGTGTTAGAAAGCAAGGTTCATGTTCCTTGCACAGCATGTTTCTCAGCAGAATTTCTTTAATTTCTTGTGATGGCTAAAACCATCAGTTGGAGGTGCAAATTGTTGTTGGAGTAGTTGTGGGCCGTTAAATACCTGCTCCTGTTCTAAAAGTTTGTTGACATGGTCTGTTTTAACTCTTATTTAAAAATATGATGTAGAGATACGGTGTAGAAATGAATATGATTCATAGGTAAAAATATAATGGATGAAAGAACTAGTGTGGTATAGTGGTTTGAGTGTTGGGCTAGGTCTCCAAAAGACTAGGGTCTGAATCCCTGCTCATTCATGGAAACCCACTGGTTAACCTTGGGCAAGCACATATGTTCTGACTTGGCAGAGATGATCCTGATTAATCCTTTTTCAACTACATTTAAATTGCTCCAGTAATACGTTTTGCCATCTTTACCACACTCTGATGTTGCTTGGCCACATGTGTTCCAGTTTTCATCTGTGAAATGTTAGATGATATGTGTGAGTCACACTCTCTCAGCCACCTCTGAATAAATCTTGCCAAGAAAATACTATGATAAGGTTGCCATCAATTAGAGTCAACAGTCAGGCACATAACAGCATCAGTAGTGATGGATAAAACAGAATTTCAAAGGTTTTATTTTTATTTATTAACATACATCTGAGAACCATCTACAGAAACTAAGGGACAAGGGATGTAATTGCCTTGCTGAGGTTACAATTTTGTCTACCAGCTGTGGCAGTTCCCGCTTATATTAATCAGACAGGTTGACTTGCTGGCCATAAATACAATTTGGATGAATCCTGGTTGAATCATTGTTGTTCACACATGTCCCAAATGCACACCATGCACTGGGGAGGGGTGGGGGAGCTGGCAAAAATCTGCTTAACGTGGGTTTTTTTTGGGGGGGGGGGTTCCCAACTTTTCCTGAAAGATCTACATCATCGGCAGTGTGAATAAGCTTCCAAATCGATTTGGATCACTCTGTATTGTTCCTTTGAAGGGAGGCAGCTCCGTTTGAACCTGAAACGATGGCATGTGTGAATAACGCTAGGGTTAAAATGACTTGAAGAGATTCACGAACAAAAAACAAAATGGGAACAACAAAGCCAATATGCATCAGTGCAGTGATCCACATCTCCTTGAGACAAAAAATGAGTGTGAATGCCCCCTTCCTATGTTTGGATTTTGTCACAATGAGAAAAAAGACAGGATGCTCCTGTCAATATAGTGCAGTTTGGCAAAGATTGTCATACAATGTCACGAATATCCCGTCATTATCCTGTGACTAAACAGGAATTATAGCACTGCTTTTTATTCATGGGTGCTATAATTTCTGTTTATTCACGGGATAATCATGGGATATTTGCAATGTTGTGTGATAATCTTTGCACTATGCTGTCGAGAGCATTCCACGATGCTCCCGTCTTTTCCCCCAATGTAATAAACCCCTTAGCAATCACTAAAGCAGGGATCTATTAGCTATTCACATAAGTAGGGAGTCCTGACAGATAAAGGGGAGTGAACATCTCCAGTTCACTCCAAAGGGAGTGATACGGAGTTTTTACTGTCCCAGTTCTAAGCCCCTCGCAACATTATCACTTCTGACAGGTGGCCCAGGAAAATGAGATGGCATAAGCAATCCAGCCTTGACCTTAAAGCATTAACCCATTGCTATTTGCTGTTCAATAGAACAACCAGGTGCTCATCCCTTTTCTCTATTCCCTCCCCTCGTTCTATTTAGGCAAGGGAGACAGGGTCTGGAGGTCTTCTTTTGATTATGAAAGTAAAGGTGTATTCTGGGAAGACAGCTTTTTAAAAATTCTCTTTCATACAGAGTTGTAATATTAGCAGCACACCACAGGAGAATATTGGAAGCATCTGCTTCCTGTTTTAAACCAACTGCTGTTTTTGATTGCTTCCAAATTGACAATTTCAGTTCATTTAAAATTTAAACTCTGTTTTATTGAAAGAAGCTAAGGTAACAAAGCCTCAGTCTGATCCTGACCTTTCAAAAGTATTCACTGCTGTTATTCTTCAGTGCCTTCAAGTTGACTGAATGATAACAACCATATCATAAGGTTTTCTTGGCAAGATTTATTCAAAGAATGTTTGGCACTGGCAGATGGAGTCTGACTTGCCAAATATCACCCAGTGGGTTTCCATGGCTAAGTGGGAATGAATCCTGGTCTCCCAGAATCTTAGTCCAGCACTTAACTACTACACCACACCAGCTCTTTTTTAAAAAGCAGAGTACATGTGTACTGTAGAAATAATGTAGTTTAACACCACTTTAACTGCCTTGATTTCATTCTACAGAGTCCTGAGATTTGTAGTTTTGTGAGGCACCAGTACTTTTTGAGAAAGCTAAAGATCCTGTAAAACTAGAAATCCCTGGATTCCATAAGACTGAGCTACAACACTTAAATGGTGTCAAACTGCATTATTCCTACAGTACAGATGCATTTAAAAAACCCAAAAATAATGGCTATAGAAGATCTACAAAATTTCACCTAGACAAGGAGAAAATTGAAATAATAGAGTTCACATAGCTGGGCTCATATATTGATGAAAATGAAGATTGCAGTCAAGAAATTAGAAGACGACTAGGTTTGGGAAAAACAGTTATGAGAGAACTGGACAAGATCATAAATTGTAAAGACATAACTCTGAATACTAAAACGAGGATATTCCAAGCCATTGTATTTCCCATCACAATGGAAATTATCACATGGAGGAGACAAGCGTCCTTCTCCCATTGTTAAATCGTCTCATTTGTGGGATCAGGGGGAAGATTATCACACATCCACACACTTATCCTTTTCTTCTACTGTCCGTAAATAGTAATGGACCCATCATTTGGTATTAATGGGAGTTTCCGTTAATACCACATGATGGGCCCATTACTGTTTACCAATGGGAGAGGAATGGGAGAAGTGCAGGGGTGTGTGATAATCTTCTCCCTGATCCCACAAATGAGATGGTTTAATGACCAGAGAAGGATGCTTGCCTCCTGATAATCTTCCATGTGCTGATGGGTGAAAACAGTTCTATGATTTAACTAGTTTTTACTCTCCCTTTCTTTTTACAGGAAAATTTAAACAAACTGATGACCAATCTAAAATCTACAGCTCCCCACTTTGTGCGCTGTATTATTCCCAATGAAACAAAAAGTCCAGGTAAATCAAATCTTCCTTTTGATGGTACATCTTCTTAGATCTCTCTCTCTCTCTCTCTCTCTCTCTCTCTCTCTCGCTCACACACACACACAATGTTCTCATTGTTTGATTATAATAAATTTCTTCTCCCCCGCTTTCACTATTTTTTTCTTCCCAGGTGTGATGGATGCTTTCCTTGTCCTTCATCAGCTTCGCTGTAATGGTGTCTTGGAAGGAATTCGTATTTGTCGCAAAGGTTTTCCAAACAGAGTTGTCTATGCTGACTTTAAGCAAAGGTGGTATAAACATTAGTGGTGTCTCTTTAGGATCTTTCTTTTCAGTTCAGTAACTGTTGCTGTTAATTTCTTCCACATATTATTTACATTGGGATAAAAGATCTCTATAACGTTCTATTAACATAGGAAGGTCGTGTGTGTTTGTGTTTGCATGTCTGTATGCAGCTCCCATTTATTTGTGCAACCAAAAAGAAGAAGAATCCAAAGGTTTTGCTATGTTTATAAAGTTCTGTTTGTTAATCACATCAATATATCTGTATCAGTTTTGATGTATATTTCTTAGAGTGATTAATAAATAGAGCTTTATAAATGAATTAACAAAATGTTTCAGTTCCTGCCTTCTTTAGCTAGATTTCAGGTTGCATATAGGATTCAACACTCATCTTACACAAATCCAGTTGTCTTCTCTCAAATATATTATCATACTTAACGACCATCCAAGGTAGTGATCTGACATGCTACCTTGGATTGAGTTTATTTTCAATTTTAACAAGTGAAGAAGACAACTGAGGAGTTTTGAAATGAATTTTAAAATTTATTTATGAATTTCCATTCGGTACGTCCTCTAAGAAATACATATTTGACTATTCTGTGGTCTTGGTCTGATCCTTTGGGTTTTTCCAAAAGACCCCATGCTCTTCTCCATAACACCATCATTTTAAATTCCTCTCATAAGGCTTATTTATAGAGAGTAAGAGCTTTAAGGTAAAATATGCTAGTATTTTTGTGCAACCCTTTTTACTTTGGACGTCATCTGCCACTGAAATGTGGCCTTTTGAGAATTTCTCTGTAATTGAATTCGTCTCTCCAACTTAAAGAGGCTTCCCATCCTTGATCTATCCCTTGATCCACCCTTGATCTTTCCCAGCCACTTAAACATTTACTGAGAATTTGAAATCAGATATCTGATGTGAAAGGCAGGATTTAAGCTCCTTGAAGATTTTTTTTTTGATATGCAAATCTACTGATTTATAGTTAAACATTTTAGAGAATTGTCCACTTGAAGGCTGAAAAGAATACTGAATTTCCTGTCTAAATTCTTTCTACAAGCAGCTTAATTTTCCTTCTGAAAGGCATAAAGGATATTGTTTTTGTTTTTGTGTGCTTTCATGTCATTTCTGACTTATGGCAACCCTAAGGCAAATTTATCATAGAGCTTTCTATGCCATGATATTATTATAGTTGTCTTTCAACAATATGTAGTGATGTTTTTAAAAGTGGGCATGTACAGAATACATTTCCCTTCTCATGGATAGAACTGGGATGGGAGGAGATAAAGCTTCCAGTCAAGATTATGTTCAGAATCTCATTTCTGTGTTCTTTATCTGCACTTATCAGGTACCGCATTCTAAATCCTTCTGCAATTCCCGAGGACAAATTTGTGGACAGTAGAAAAGCTGCTGAAAAATTACTTGGTTCTTTAGATATTGATATCAATCAGTACCGCTTTGGACACACAAAGGTAAAGCAGCTTGTTTTAATCTTCTCTTCAGCTCAGGGAATCAGCTGAGAGCATTTGATGATGCAGCACTGATGAAATTAAACAGATGTGGACATGATCAATAGGGTTTGGGAAGAGATTGCTAGAAGCTTGATATCAGATGTCCTGACCTTTCTAAGAAACAATAGGGGTAAAGAAGCGAGGCACAAAAATAAAGAATTATTTTGCTGACCATTTTTTCCATCCCTAACCCCATCCCCGGGTAGGCTGCAATGCCTCCCATCATGAAAAACAATGCCACTTCTACTCCAAAATGGTGGCCAAAGGTAGGGTTGCCAGATCTCTGGTCCTCAGGATGAAGAGGAGAAATCTCAAGGTGAAAGTTAATGGCATATATATACTAAAGTGTAGACATGTTACGCGAGGCGGCCATGTATGTGCGTGCAGAGCGCGCACTAGGGTAGAAAGGGTGGTGCTTCTGCATCCCCCTAACACAGTGCGCGCTCTGCATGCACAAATGGGCGGCGGGCCGTTCCACACGCCGCCCGCCATGAGGAGGTCACGACCGCGCCGCCTCTAACAGGGCAGCACGGACGTGACGTCCTGCGCTCCGAACCAGGGCCATATGCACCCTTTCACGAGCAGGAAGAGGCTCCGTTTCAGAGCTCCTTGCCTGGTTTGGTCCGCGGGCGCAGCCTTCAATGGCTGCGCTCAGCGCCAAAGGGAGAAGGGGGTCAAGACGCCCTTTCCCTTCCCTCCCCGCCGCACGCGTGGTGTCCTTGGGGCGTAAGCCCCAAGGACACCCCTTTCCAGGCTGCGGGAAGCGTCCTTTTGCCGCTTCCCGCAGCAGGGAAAGCGGCAGATCAGGCCCTCAGCGGCTGCCGCTTCTGGCAACTGAGGCCCCGATACTCCGGGGAAAGGGGGGGGTACAGCCCGCCCCAAATGGCCGGTCTTAACCCACCACATTCATGTAATTGTAGTTGATGATCAAGACCTTTTGGACTACAGTCCTATAATCCCAATAGAAGAGTTATGTTAAAAAAAGTGACATGTCAGGTAGCAGAGTTACTTGTTTAGAATTGCCTATACTGGGTGGGGTTTATGGGAGTTCGAGTCCAAAATGTAATTTCCCCTGTAAGGAGAGAGTTATGTAGATTCAGCACAGAGGATAGTGCTGGAAGAAGGAAAGGCAATGCTGCGGCAAAAAAACCCAAACACAAAACCCTCCCTCAACCCCGCACGAAGCACAGCCCCTAGCAAATGACTGGGTTTGTTAATGTTTCCTTTTAAACAGACATTGGGAGTATAAATATTACAACAGTTGCCCTACTTAAACTACACATGGGGTTAAGATAGGAATTACAAGTAAAACATTCTGACTTTTGACAGGCAGCAAGGATTCTTATGCCAAGCAAAAGAATGTAAGCTGAGTCCTTTAAGTGCAGACAGATACAGACATCCTGATTGCAAATAAACAAAACAAAGCCAACTGGACACATATACACAGCAGTCCACTGATCTGAGACCTAGGCACACTAAGAAGTTGATAGTTTCTTCCTTTATACATCCGTTGTTATAGAGTGTTCTGGTGTCAGCTGCTTGTGTAACTGAGGGAGCAATGCTGGTTTGCCCAAAAAGATGGGTGAAAGGCCTAGATGAGCTTGGAAAATTTAGTTTTGGAGGACTACAGCTCCTAGACGTCCACAGCCAGTCATCATACTGGCTGGGGGATTTTAGGAGGTGTTGTGTTGTTGTTGTTGTTGTTGTTGCTGTTGTTGTTGTTATTATTATTATTAAATGATCATTTCCAATCTGAGCAAATTTTCATAACAGCCATCTGCAACTGTTTGAAATTGATATGGAGTGAAAGGAAGAGTGTACTCTGGTATTTCGCTTGGGACACAGGTAACCTCCATTGCAATATCATTAGCAATGGCTATAAAGATAGTGCTATGGGAAAACCCATCCATAAGATTACAATGGGCTATGCTGGTTGTGGGATTCTAGTATTTCTAAGCCCCAAAAGTAACTTCTCCGGGATTTGATTTTCTAAATCTTTTCCCAGATGTAACAGTATAAGGACCTCTTGAGAAATTCAACATAAGAAAGGGGCAGATAGTTTTACATAGGGCAGGGGCAGCCTGAATCTCAAGGGAAGTTACTTTTCTGTTGCTTAATGGATTGAAATGTTGTTACCTGTCATTTATTGCCCTTCGTTCCCGGTCCCCGTATGGCTGAGAAGAAGGAATGATATCTGCTTCCTTCCAGGGGATGACATGTCATCATCCCTCCTCCTCCCCAGTGTTCATGTATTTAGTGTGAATAATTGAATATATATTCATGTATTCTCTCTCACCAAAGTTCAACCCCATCTGTGAATGTTTGGGGGTGTGCATCATGCATTCTGTCAAGCTCTACTTACATATTCATATGTATGTAGTATTATATTACATTCATATGTGTGCAGGGTTCAGATTTTCTGTTACAAACTTTATGAGACCTGATTCTATGCTTCTCCACTGGTCCTGTAAGAGGCTTGATTGCTTCAGCCACAAATCCACTCTTCCATATGGTGCATGTTAGTGGGAAAATAGGAGCATTATGTGATGGAAATAAGGTGAAGAATAAAGCCCATGATGGAGAATGCACTGTGGCCCAAAACACACAGGCAAAATATGGCAGCTTCTCGCTACCTTAGAGGTGTGGTTTTCAAACGATGCATGCCCCAAAACAGCAAGAAGCCACTCCTGTGCTGCCAGAAGGAGTCTGCCACCACAGCAAAAAGCTAGAATAATCTGACTTCTGGCAGATTCAGATTCAGACCACAGCGGTGGCCCAGTGTGATTGTGACTGGAGCAGCCAGAGGCTGCTTCTACAGGGCCATCTGCTTTGTCCCTGTGTTACCCCTTTGGATTAAACTGGGATGGTTGATTACTGTTTGAGAGTGTAAAAACTACTTTGGCAGAGACTGTTTATTGGTGTTAGCTGCCCTTGATTTGGTTCTGACTCATGGCAACCCTGTGGATGAGACATCTCCAAGAATCCCTATCCTTCAGTGCCCTATCCAGATCCTGCAAGCACTTGCCCATAACCTCCCTAATTGAATCTATCCGTCTGGTTTGTGGTCTTCCTCTAGAGACCATCTTAACTGACAACAGAAATAGCATTTGTGATAATATATAGGCCCATAACTCTAATATCATCACTTTTAATTGCCTGTATGATTTTTAACATCTTTGTCTGATGAAGAAGCCAGTGATGGTTCAAAAGCTTGCATGATGTATTTTCTGAATTTTGATTGGCCAATAAAGTATCACTCTTTTGTGGGTTTTGTACTTTGCTGAGATTGTCATATTTACAAATATTTTTCTATCCCTAGATAAGAAGTTTGTTTTGACAAACCTTAGTTTGTTCCTGGAAATGGGCACTGACAATGGTCAGGAAACCCATGTGAAAAAATATATTTATAACCCTACAGATTAAATAGCTAGAATAAAAGCAAATCATAATATTCGGTATTAGATAAAATTAAAAATAGAATAGGAAGTAAATCTGACATGAGATCAGTAGCCTGCCATCTGGAGATATGTAATTTACAGGTCTGATAGTACCTGTAATGCTTTAAAATGGCACTGATTATTACTAATAGCTAGCTTTTCAGGGAAATTGATGGATAATGAAAGAGAGTAGAATTAATAGTCATCTTTATGATTTTTTTAAACATTGAGAAAGATAGTGACATAGATCACAAGCTTTAAAATGTTGAGATTTTAAATTCTGTCCTTTCCTCTCCCTTTAAGCAAAGTGGGGCATCATTGTAAGTGTGGTAGATGTAAAAACATATCAAGGGTGGTAGCGAATGAACATCTCCATAAAAAGGACACTTTGCCAGGACAAGGTACAAGATCTTATGCTGTTATCCTTATTATCCTGCTGCTGCTCTAGAAATCTGTTCGTACAAGTAGCAACCTTAACTAATCAGACTGGAGGCTAAAGACAGTGTTACTTTCAACTAAAACAGACCTACTGAGTAGAACTTGTGTTATTTCTCACTAGATTCACATTCATTTTAGAGGATTTTTTTGTAGTGGAAACTAATGCCAGCTTTTATCCTATATTATTGCTGAATGATCATGTTAAACAAACACAGGTTTATTGACTTTATTCTGCAGTGGTCCTAAATGAATTGTACTTTTCCAGGTTTTCTTTAAGGCTGGCCTCCTGGGACATCTGGAAGAAATGCGGGATGAGAGACTAGCCAAGATTTTAACACTCATTCAGGCAAGAGCACGAGGCAAATTGATGCGCATTGAGTTCCAGAAGATTGTTGAGCGAAGGTATTATGGAGCAGTCTGCTCATGTTGTGACATGTTTGAGGACAAATTCTCCCCAACTGGCAATATGGTTGATTGGTGTTGTTGAGTGCCTTCAAGTCATTTCCCTATGATGACCCTAAGGCAAATCTGTCATAGAGGTTTCTGGGGCTGAGTGTGTGTAACTTGCCCAAGGCCAGTCAATGGGTTTCCATGGCCTAGAGGGTAATCAATCCCTAATTTCCAGAGTCATAGTCCAATTCAACCACTACATCATGCTGGTTCTCTTGACTGATGGGAAGGGACAATATCACTAGAACACAAGTGATTCTTTGATGTAAGACATCTGGCAGTTATTTTGACCTTATGAAGCTCTGAAAGGGAATAGAAAATGTTTTTTGTTTCTCTTTATACTTAATCAGTACAACCAGAATTTGGAAATGTTTTGTCAGACTACAACTCCTATATTCTCAAGCCACTGGTTGGGCTGGGTGAGGTTTCCTGATAGTCCAGAGAAAGAATTTTTCAAAGCTCTCTGAGTACAATATAATATCATTTGGAATGAATGTTAGAGGACAAATGGTAAATGCTGGTACAGTATATGGCCTTTCTTATAAAGGATAAAAAGTTATTCTTTAGAAAGCAATGCAGAATAACAATAAGCAATAGATAGCTTATACGGATATGGATATTACTGTAGATGTCCATCTTCTATCTTCCTGACCTCATGGAATATTCAAGGCAGCTCACAGTACAAATTAATATGATGAAACAATACAATAGCATACAAACTGACAGTAGCGACTGTTATTATGTTTGAATGTGCTTTTAAAGGCCATCAGAGATTTAAATAATTCTCGATTTACTTAAAAGTGAAAAATGTAGCGCAGAAGTGGATATGTACTCTATGTAGTATATAAAAGAAAGATTAGAACCTTAAAATCATGTCCAAATACTGTAGGATTTAGTAAGACAAAAATAAATAAATCACACATAGCCTTTACTGTAATTTTTGTTTTAAAAAAGCCTTAATCATGTGAGAGGGCCAAAACATTAAGAATAAAAATTTACAAATTTCAAATATCTTACTTAGACACCTTGAAAACTGAGGAGAATTTGCTTCTTCTTTTTAAAACCAGAGACGCGCTCCTTGTGATCCAATGGAATATCAGAGCTTTTATGGCTGTGAAAAACTGGCCATGGATGAAGCTTTTCTTTAAGATCAAACCCCTGCTGAAATCTGCAGAAACTGAAAAAGAGATGGCAAATATGAAGGAAGAGTTCCTAAAATTAAAGGAGGCCTTGGAGAAATCGGAAGCCAGGAGGAAAGAGCTGGAAGAAAAACAAGTTTCTCTGGTTCAGGAGAAGAATGACCTGCTCCTTCAGTTGCAAGCAGTGAGTGGATCAAATATTTTTGTTGATGTATTGGACCCAATCTTGGCCGTGGTGCATGAGATTTACAATAGCATAATTTTCTTTAACATGAACCAGAAAGCTGGTACAATTAGGTCTCCAAAAGCTATCTGTTTTATGGAGGAATAACTTTTATGAACTAGATCATACTTTATAAGGTGCATTAACAGAAGAGTCACATTTTTCTTTCTTTCCTTAATACAGTGAATACAATTCATTTAATTGCATGGTTCTTGCTATGAATCATAAAGTGATATGAATAGAGAAATAGAGATGAAGACTTTGCCAGAGCAATTATGAGTATGCTTCTCAGTATCTAGTAAAAATAGAATCTGAAGGCACCAGTGCTGTTTACAAGAACTGGCTTTGACTGAGAACAGATTGTCAAAGATTTTCACCATGGGGTACAAGGGGGAATGGAGCAGATAATGTGAATTTTTCTCGAACTGCCTGAGACAAAACCAAAGAGCTATTGTTTGGTTTGCTTCACTTGCTTTTTGGACCAAGGACAGACAGAAGAACATTAACTCTTCATGTTAATGACAACACTGCCATATTGAGGTCTCTTGAATAAAGGGGAGGAGGAAAATATGCCTTCCTGCTAGGAAGACCCCTGTATTTGTGGCTCCATCCTGATTTTTTTTTAAAGGACAAGATGTATAAACCAGGGCTACAGGGAATGAGCACCACAGTTCATTTGCTCCCATACCAATTCTTGCTAGCCGTTGTGAATCAGTTTCCCCCCAAAACTTAACATTTGCCCTCAAAAGACGGGAAGTACAATGGACTAAGCCATGTTGATCACTGGATATGAATTACTGTCTTTGTATAAATGAGCCACCAGAACCCGAATACCTAAGGCAGAATCCAATCTCTACGGCTGAATCTGCATCAATTTACAGAGTCAGCTGAGAGACAACAGTTCAGAGCAAGGATGAGCAACATGTATCCCAGCCCTTCATCTAGCCCTAGAAGTGTTTTAATGTCATGTCACCTCCATTTTCTTTTTTGTTACAGTGGTGCAGCCTGGTAAATATATGCAGTGGTGTCACTAGGGGGATGTGGAGTGTATGGACTGCTTCAGGTGACACTCTAAGGGGGGGAGGTGAGACCATTGCTCCTCAAACAACTGCCTTTCAGCAGAAAGGGCTGTGGCCTTCACCTGTGTCTCTTTAAAATACTGAAGAGATGGGGTGAGGCTTAGTGGCAGGAGAAAGGAGAGTCCCTAGTTTTTAAATTTTATTTTTTTAAATTTTTATATTAAAACATTTTTTTATAAAAATAAATTCTTTAGAAACATCATATTTTACCAAATTGGCACTTCAGCCCCATGAAACTATGTGTATGTATATGCAAATGCATTTAGGCTGTGCATATGATATTGTAATTTAAAGATATGTTTTTCATTTTTCTAGTTATGTGACAACTATTACCATGATATTCAGTAATATAGAGAAATTATGATTAATTTGTAATCTTTGCAAAAATACTCCCTCCCCCCACAAAGAAAATACACTGTTATACTCCAGCAGTGTTCACCAGTGTTTCCAAGATGAGGGAAGTAATTCTAGAACATGGAGACACATCCCCTGAAAAATCTTTTGGCACTGTCAGTGTTGTGATAAGGGGGTGATTTCAGAAATACTCAATATATTTTTAATTACTAATTTTGTTGGGAGGGGGCATGGTGCCCATCTTCTTAATTTTTATAAATATTTACCTGATTCCATGTAAACATGCCTTCTCTTTAGTGTTGCCACACTTCAAGTAGTTAGGGCTTCCTTCCAACTGTTTGCAAGCTTTTAAATGTCGCTAAACATGACACTATGGACTGAAGCATGTGTGCTCACACAGAAGGCAAACATGCACATAGTAGTTGCCTGTACTATGCATGTGAGTTTTGCTCACACAACAGTGCAGCTTTACTCTTCCCCAAAATAATTCCTACAAGCACTCTTGAAAATTGATTAGTGTAGCAAGGCATTGAGGCAGGGTTCATATTGCTGTGGTTCATCCCTTCTTCTTTTTGTTTAAAAAGTAGACACTACAAGCATTTCCACCATGGAATAAGGCAATAAGTGAGCACAGAGCTTTCAGGCATTTTTTTTAAAAAATCAAGATGTCACAGAATAGTGATGTACCATGTCACAACATTAGCTATGTAAGACAGACTGTCCTACAGGTGCTTGTCACAGACATACAGCTATCTCTCCACAATCTCAATACTCATGGATGTGTTATATCTGGAAAAATAATCATTTTTCTAGTGACAAATGATTCCAATCAAAATGCTAAGGAAACTGGTGTCTTGGAAGTCAAAACCTGTTTTTCCTGTAAACAATCAAATACTAACTCTGCATTAAAAAAAAAAAAAAAACTAAGGCAACCACATGGACATACCAAACACCATAACCATAACCACGTGAAAAGACTCTTAATGAACATAATAGAGAGCAAAACACTTCAATTTTTGAATGGACTCACAGATTTCAATCCAATATGTGCTTTGAGAGCCCCTATCTACTAAGCTCTGTCTTCACAACACCTGCACAGCACAAGCTTTTTTTCTTTAAACTATGTTTAGTTCTTTAAACTATGGCCTTGTAGTCATTAGTCATTTATTTGGAACAGAAAGGTCTTCACAGATGTTTATTATCATGAGAAAAGCCCTAAAGTACATAACAGGTTGAAACATGACAGGTCCTTTCTAGCTCGTTAAATATATTTTGGTCATGTTGAAACTTGGGCTGACTTTGTTGTCCAGCCTTTAAGAACTTCAAAGACAAACCAAGTCTCAACATCTCCAAGAACCAGCCTGTCATAGTAGTTTGAGCATTGGACTATGACTCTGGATATCAAGCTCAACTATGGAAACGCACTGGGTGACCCTGGGCAAGTCACCCTTTCTCAACCTCATCTGAAGAAACTTGCCAAGAAAACCCAGGATAGGTTTGCCTTAGGATTGCAATAAGTCAGAAATGACTTGAAGGCAAACAACACACAGACACACTTAAAAATCATGAACATGTGCAATGAGGTATATAACACTACAAAGGAGAGCCATGATTAGATGAAGAATAGCTGTGGAAATTAACAATTTTACATTGTACATTTTAAAGTCTTCAGAATCTGGAAGAAATAAGTGCTGCTTATTCTTTTCAAGTATTGTATCTTGCGATTAAATATTCTCAGAATTTCTTTCTCACGGTAAAAGGCAGTCATTAGACACATTCATATCCAGCTGGTAGTTGATAGCTACATTATTTTGAATTAAATTTAGACTTCTCTGGCTTCTGTCTTTAAATAAATACCCTAAAAGAATATAACAATAACTGGTCTCCATAATTTGTTCAGCTAAGAATTGCAACCTTAGTTTCACTGTGAGTTAGTTTACAATACTTTACATGTAAATAAATGAGCTAAAAAACTTAAAATGCTTGGATATAAATAATAACATTTTAATCCATATTCCAATATGTAGAGTCGGTTACCATGGTAAAATGTTGGAACAAGGAAATGTTAAACTTGGAGAAGTGGCATTTTACATACAATTTGCAAGTGTGCCACTGAAATAACAAGAAAATTATTTTTAAAGATAACAGAATACACATTTTTGTGTATGAGAACTCAGTCATTGTGTCCCAATGTGACTGACTGTTTGTTGTCATTACACATTGCAGCTTTAACATTTTAAATGGTTTATAATTATTAACTCGTTCATTCTCCTAAGTCTGGTGTCAGATGGAACATGAGAAATTGTGGCTACACAATAGTAGTATGTCTGTGACACTAATTTCATTTAGGATGCAGTTCTAACTCTACTTACTAGGGAGTATGCCCCATGGAACACAGATTTTTTTCTGAGCAGACACGTATAGCATTGGATGGTTATGAATACTTATGGACCTGTACTATGCTACCTTTCATGATGGTAGCATATGGTGAAACACCTTTTCTGGGAAAGCTTGCTTAGCCACTTTTTATCATCTGTTTGGTCTAACAGTGCTAAGTCCAGTCATCACTCTTTTACATCTAATTTGGCTGTACAGGCTCTGTTTGGTCTTAAGTTTGTCAAATTTCAGACACCTGAGCAGGCAATGGAGCCGAGAGAGCTCTTCTGAGTCTTTTTTGCCCAGGAGGCTACTTTCTATGAAAATGGGGCTCCTGTGTGACCCAAACACCCAAAAAAGGGAAGCACGTCCCAGCTCTGTTGTCTGTTTTATGTCTCAGTTTTCCACCATTGCCAACCAGAAGTCTTAGTTTTGATATCTGCTTTTTTAATAAGTGTATTATATTGTTGATCCCCACCAGGCAAACCCATAATTAATGGGCTTTGTGAGAAACCCTTTTGCCAGGATGGGAAATTCCAGTCAATCCCATGATCCATCTGTCAGATTATAATGGGACGCACAATTAATATTCCCACATTAGAAGAGTAGAACGATAGATGACATGATGGCTGAAGGGCTACACATTGAAAAGGTTTGCCTCACAAGGCAAGACGGCATATGATAGATTTAAGTTGCTGGAAATTAGGCTGAGTTGCAAAATGAAAAGAAATGTCCTGACTTCAGGAGAAATTTGTCAAGGAAATCAACTACTTTGAGGGTTAGTGGGCTCCCCTTGATCTTCAGGTCTGGATGTTTTTTCCCCAGAGTTTTGAAGTAGAAGTTACAAGTAGTATAGTCACCAGAAATAAGTTATTTTTTGTTTAACCATGAGTGCAGAATATCACATCTCTGAGAATAATATTGCTTTCTTTGGTGCAGAGAATAATATTTTGTAGTCACTGTTAAAAGTCACTGTAGAACTATTCTGAGCAGACTTTTTCAAGTTTTATGCTATTCATTTATCAATTCTGGGGTTCCTTTTCAAAAAAAAAAGGAGTGAAAAAAGTGGTGAGTAATGCTACAAGTAAAGTAGCATGTTAATTTTGATAATGGTAATAAATTATTTTGAGGAGTTTCTGATTCAAAACAACTGCCTTTAGAAAGAGACTTTCCTACTCTGACTTTAGCTCTTAATCATCTGCACTGGGGACAATGGTGACTACATGGCTCCCTCCAATCTTAGAATTTGGTATACAGATGTTTGGGTGTATGCAGGCGTCCTGGACGATGGAGAAAACCATGAAGGAGAATCTGTTTGCTAACAAATGTTTCTACTAGCCACTAATGCAGTCTGTAAATCTCAACAGGAGCAAGATACACTGGCAGATGCAGAGGAAAGATGTGACTTGCTGATTAAATCCAAGATCCAGCTGGAGGCCAAAGTCAAAGAACTGACTGAACGGGTGGAAGATGAAGAGGAGATGAACTCTGAGCTGACATCCAAGAAGAGAAAGCTGGAAGATGAATGCTCTGAGCTGAAGAAAGACATTGATGACCTTGAAATAACGCTGGCAAAAGTTGAGAAAGAAAAACATGCCACTGAAAATAAGGTAGTTCTAATGCTTGGATTTTTTTTAAAAAAAATAATTCCTGGGGTAGCTTGATGTTGGTAGATGACATACAAAAATTAACATTACAGAAGAAGCCCATGACTGGAATGTGATCTGTCTCTTCACATTTGAGGTACAAAGAACTGTATCCTTTCTCCTCAGTGTGTTACCTTGATGAAAGAAACATGTACCTCTGTGTGGGGAGAGATGCGTCTTCTTTATCACCTTCATTGCTGTTGCTCTGTGAACATTCCCTGTTTTCAATGACAAATGCAAGATATTATCCAGGATATCTGAGAAATATCTGAGCAAGCTGAGGAAGCTGTATAACCTCACCACCCATTTATTCTCTAGTACAGTTCTTGGATGGGAAACCTCCAATGAATACCAGATATTTCATAAGAAGGAACTGGCAAAACAATTTCTGAATATTCCTTGCTTAAGAAAATCCTGTGAAGGAACGGGGTCGCCATAAATTGACAGGCAGCTTAGAGGCACAGACACACAAAGGGCTGTGGAATGTATTGTCCTACAGATGTTGTTGGACTTCATTTCTTCTCAGTCCTAGCCACCTTAACCAATAAGGATGGCTTATGAGAGCTGCAATTTAACAACATCCGGAAGAATGGAGAAAAGACAGGTTGGGACATTCGCAATGTCCAATCAGAGTGAGCCTGACATCAGCCAATGGGAGTTTAGCCAAGAAATGGTGGGGGCTACTCCCAGGAGCAAGTATAAATAAGATGAGTGGGAAGTGTGGAATTGGATAGGGATCAGATAGGGACAGAGCTCTGAGTTAGAGGTTTCTTAGACCCTGAGGAGTTTTTCTAGCCAAGGTGGCTGAGATACACTGCTGAAAGGGGCAGTTAAAAGGGGTTTTGGGTAACCAGGATGGCCAAAAAGTGGTCAAGTGTGGAAATTGAATTGGTTTGGCTGAAAAATCATAAAGTAGCAACAAAGCTTTAAAGCTCGGTGTCAAGTCAAATGTCTTATGTGAAACTATAACCTAGAGACCACTTCTAGAATATAATTGTTTAAGCACATAAAGACTGTATGAACTCTGAATATCAACCAGAAGAGAGATACTGTAACCAACTATCTTGTAAATAAAGGGTTTTTTTTGTTTTGATTCAACACGTGATCACTTGAGGTTAAGAAACTATAAGCCAAATGCTACCAGCGATTAATAATACTTTAATTGCTCAGAACACTCAAAATAGTGAGTGCCCCATCTTCCTACATAGTGGCCCAGAAGTAAAGGAAAAGTGTGGGAGTCACTCAAGTGAGGGATTCGAGAGTCTTATTGTGTAATTTGGTGGAAGCTAGGGAGGTAGTCATCACATATTGGTGGCAGCAGTGGGATAAAAAGACCCATTGTGCTGCCATCAGAGAAAAATAGTTGGGTGAGTAAGTCTCACCATCACACTAAAACTCTAATTTAGTACAATTATATTGTATTTTTCTTGCATTATGGACCTCAAGCAGGCTTACATGGGATTTCTATTTATTTTCCCATTTAGGAATTTACCAAACCTAGTCTTGCTATCTTTTTAGACCAGGGTTGGGCAAAGTTTGGCCAGCAGCCCCTTAGGACTGCTTTTGTTCTCCTTAGGAACCTCTGAGGCAATTTTTTAAAACATATCAAACAAAATTTTATTTTGCTCCAATATGTCCCCATCCATCCTCTAGGACAAATGGGGCATTTTGCTACATTTTTGGCCTAAAATGACAGGGTGGCATTTTAAAAAGTGTTGTCACCCCCCCCCCCCCCCAGATCTATGAGGGAACTATGGAATTTTCAAGGTGTTGCATGAGTTGTTACTGGAATTATGTTTGATTGATTATGTTTGATTAGATTTAGCAGCTCAGTAATGAAAAACAGAAAGCTAGGTCAGGGTTCTCATATTTCAATATGCTATCTGATTTCCTTTCTTTCCCATCTTGATGTGATATCAGACAACCCAAGAAAGCCCAGCATTTCTTCCATGATTGAGAATATCTTTGTGTGAGGCTTCCTCATGCTGATGCATAGCATTGGGTCTAGTACAATTGGAGTGCATGCAACTGTTTTAAGCTAGCAATGAAAAAACTGATGTATAATGACCTTTACAAAGATATTCTTTGTTTTTCTTCTTCCACAGGTTAAAAATTTGACAGAGGAAATGGCAGCACTTGATGAGACCATCAGCAAGCTTACAAAAGAAAAGAAGTCCTTGCAAGAAGCTCATCAGCAGGCCTTGGATGACCTGCAGGCAGAGGAGGACAAAGTCAACACTCTAAGCAAAGCCAAAGTGAAACTGGAACAGCAAGTAGATGATGTAAGTTGCATCCTCAATCTGGTATACTCAAAATTGTTTGGACTGCAGCTCCCATCATGGCCACTGGACATGCAAGCTAAGGACAGCAGGAATTGTATTCCAGCACATATGGAAAACACTTTGTTGGGGAAGAATGGTTTAGGTTGTGAGCTGTGGAGTTTGTTGTTGTTGTTGTTGTTGTTGTTGTTGTTGTTTTGGACAACTGGCTGGCTTTGATTGATAGGGCCAATGTTAAATGTTGGACCAGTTATTTGCCATATGCAAATAACTGGTGTAAAAGGAGTCCCTAAAGTGTTGGAAGTAGCCACCATTTTCTTCTTCTTGCAAAATGAGTCTAGGAAAGTGGTGTGATGGAGAAGGGGCTCTCCAGATGATGATAGACCTCTAAGGAGTTTATAAAGGGAGCTATGGTCTTTCCTATTTTAGTGTGGTTTACAAAACCATATGGTGCAGTTAAAGTCTGTGATCTGCTAGGTATTGATGGGCTCATTTTTCCCTTTTGCATTTCTATAGCTTGAGGGATCTCTTGAACAAGAAAAGAAAGTGAGGATGGATTTGGAAAGAGCCAAACGAAAACTGGAAGGTGACTTGAAGCTGACTCAAGAAAGCGTCATGGATTTGGAGAATGATAAGCTGCAGTTGGAAGAAAAGTTAAAGAAGTAAGGTGCTTTAAGCCTTAAAGCAGAGATGGGCAACCTGTGGCCTTCCAGATGTCATTGGACTCCAATTTCTACCAGCCCTATTCAGAATAACCAGTGATACAGGATTATGGGAACTGTGATCCAGTAATAACTACTAGGCCACAGTTCACCACTACTTCCTTCTGCAGATAATACTTGATTTAATACCATAAAATACTTGTAGCTTTCTAACACTTAACATTATAATATGAGAAGTGAGCATGATTCATAATTATGTAGTTCCACTAAATACCAGGTCTGCAATGTAGCTTTGCTAGGTGCTTGGATACCCCTTGGGGTTTTCAGTCTGGGGAAAGCAGCCAAAAACAGCAGGTTGATCAGCTCCTGGTGGGTTTCTGTATGTAACTAGTGAACATGTTTAGCTTTGTGGGCCAAACACTCTGTAAGGCTGCTAAATGCCTCTCACCCCACTAGGAAAAGTGATTCCTCACTAGTGGGGTGGAAACTCCATAAATCTGTGTCCTATTAACAGGAAAGGGAAAAGAGGAAAGGGGGATGCTGTCTCCTAGTTGATTCAATGCTTATGTAACAGAGACCAGCATGCTAGATTAGACTTTCCATGCTCCAATGTGCTGCTTTGCTTCCTTTTTTCCTCCAGGGTGGTTTCCACATTGTAGAATTTTACAGGTGATTAGGCATTATCAGGGAGATCAAAATGCAGGAAGCTTAACATAGCTAGTTCCTCAGGCTAACATAATTCTAAACGATGCTGGATCTTTGTGTTGCATAGACTATGGTGCGGTACAGACGGTGCTATAGCACCATGCTCACGCTGTGCTAGGGTTACGGGACTGCGCAGCAACCGCACGGTCCCTAACCCTGGCACGTACAGGCGTTGCCATTATGATGTAATGGATGCATAGCATCCGCACGTCACGTCATGCCCTCAGCAGGAAAAAAGGCCGCCGCCACTCCAGACAAAACCCCAGGTATGTACCAGGCCTACAAATCCATTTTGACTTTATGTAGCACCTAGGTGTTTTTTAAGGACCATTGATGAGCAGCAGTAGCAGCTGTTTCTGAGATGACATTCCTGCCCTGAAAACAGTCACCCCTTGTATTCTTTTCCTTACGTTCTTATGTTATCAGGAAAGAATTTGAAATCAATCAGATGAACTCTAAGATTGAAGATGAGCAGGCCATAGTGATGCAGCTCCAGAAGAAGATAAAAGAGCTCCAGGTAACTGGTGTCTTGTGCACAGCTGGCTGTGGGTTTATGACATTGCCCAATACATGGGTTTATGACATTGTCCAATCCATTGTCCAACACATGTGGATGCTACAATTTTCATATAATCTTTTCTAGATAAGTAATTACCAGTTTTGATCATCTAGATTCTGTTGAACTACAGTCCCATCACTCCAGCCCATGTGGCTGATAGTGAGGATGATAAGAATTGTAGTTCAACAACATTTGGAGTACCAAGATTGGGAACCATTGGCCCTGGTGCTTTCAGGAATTCCAAAAGCAGAGCATGCAGACAACAGTTCTTCCCCTGATATTTGCCTCCCAGGAACTGCTACTTTCTGAACAGTTTAGGGGCTGTACGTACAGCCCTGAAGGGGCAGCCTCCAGACGCCCCTTTCCTAGCTAGATTGGGGTTGTGGCAACCTCACACCGTGACTCCAATCCGGCCTTTCCAGGACACAAAAAGGAGCTGCAAAAAGCAGCTCCTTTTTGTGCCCTGGAAAGGGTGCAATAGCTGTGGTGGCGTGGCTATGCAGCACTCTTTCAGTGATGCATCATGTGGAAGCAGCACCAGAGGAGTGCAGTGACGATGACATTATGTAGAGCGATGCGTGCATCACAGCACTTGGGGGTGGAGTCGCATGCGTTGTGAGGACACTACGCCCCAACTCTGCCCCCATGCTGGCCCAAAGTGCCAGTCTTCATAGGGCCTTAGTCATCACTCTCAATAGCCAGTAGTAGGCCAGAGCTCCATGAATTTATCTATAATCCTTTTTCCACTCAGGTCAGTGAGCATCACCTCATGACAGCAAATTTCAGACTCAAAATTATGCATTGCATGAATCAATATGTTCCCCAACGAAGAAAGAAGTTTATGAAATAATAATAATAATAATAATTTGTTTTATTTATATACCGCTATTCAGTGGGCCCTTAGAATCTGATGGGTTTTGGTTCAGAAGCACCTGTGGATATCAAAATCTGTAGGTGCTCAAGTCCCATTATATACAATGGCACATTAAAAAGGTGTCCTTATATAAGATGGCAAAATCAAACTTTGCTTTTGGGGGAATTTTTTAAAAAATGTTTTAAAAGAGTGGATGGTTGAATCTGTAAATGTAGGATCAAGGAATACAGAGGGCCGACTGTAAGTGAAATGGTGAAACAGTCTGAAAAGCAGGAAGTGGATGACTCTGATGTCAGTGGAGGTGGTGAATCTGTTCCAGGGTTAAGTTTGAACTTTAAAGGAACTGTCCAAGTTACTGCAACTGCATTTGGACAATATTGTTCACTACCCTGAATCATTAGACTTATCTTGCCAGATTTGAAATAGAGACTGTTGGCAACAGGTATACGATCCTGTTCTCAAATTTGATTGTGGGATTAGTGTTCCTATAATACAAAGAGTGACACTTGCAAAGGTAAGAGCAATAACAGGAAGGGAAAGGTTTGTACACAGCAGATCCTTGATGGGAGGAAAGAAGCTTTTGCCTTTGACTCTAATGTTGTTGGTGGCATCTGGGGGCTTGTGAGTTTGTAAGCAAACAGTATGTAGGAAGAATATGTGAGCTGCAGTGATGTGTAACATTGGTTCTGAAGTTTGTACAGAAGTAAGAATTCTTTGAGGGATTGAAAAAGTCCCCTTGGCTGCTGATCCATGGAGGCTCTATGACCTTCTTAGTTTTGCAGCTGCCAGAGTTGTTCTATGTTTTCCTCTGGAGGGTATGGGATGTGCCATTAATCATTCTGCAATTCTGAGGGTGGAATGTGTGACTAATCGGTGTTGGCAGTTTCAGTCCAGAGGTGAAACATGGACAGGGTCCACAAAATATTGCCTTTACTCACTCACCCTCCTCTCCTTCATTATAAGGTGACAGAGAACAGTAATAGAACACCACACTTCTATTGCATCTTACTTTCCAAATACAGATTGAGTCTCCTTTGTCCAAAATGCTTGGAACCAGGAGTAGTCTGGATTCTGGATATTTTGGACTCTGGAATACCTGTATAAGCAAATAGAAGTGTAGGGACCCAAGTCTAAACACAAAATTTCTTTTATGTTTCGTATATATCTTATACACATAGCCACTTCCACCTTGTGTGCTTTCCCTACTAGCCTAACATGGGATACAACCCATTTTTAAGTGATGGCACTATGGCATGTCATCCACGTTTTTTCTCTGTCTGACAGGCTCGCATAGAGGAGCTGGAAGAAGAGCTTGAAGCTGAAAGAGCTGCCCGAGCAAAAGTGGAAAAGCAGAGATCAGACCTGGCTCGAGAGCTGGAAGAGTTAAGTGAGCGGCTTGAAGAGGCAGGGGGTGCCACTTCAGCACAGCTGGAGATGAACAAGAAACGGGAAGCAGAATTTTTGAAACTCCGGCGGGATCTTGAAGAGGCCACATTGCACTATGAGGCAACAGCTGCCACGTTAAGGAAGAAGCATGCAGACAGCATGGCAGAGCTTGGGGAGCAAGTAGACAACCTGCAGAGAGTCAAGCAAAAGCTGGAGAAGGAGAAAAGTGAGCTGAAGCTGGAAGTGGATGACCTATCATCCAATATGGAGCAGCTGGTCAAAGGAAAGGTATAGCCGCCTTTCAGTCTAAGCACCAATCTGATCTGGGTTGGCTACAAACAAAACCCTTCACTGAATGTTGCATATTACTTTATAAAAAATCTAATCTTGGCCAGCTGAAAATAAATCAGCCCTCTGTGCTGTTCTAGATGCTCTATAAAAGCTTGGCTTTTAAAGAAGCATTTGGTTTAACATTCTAATGGCTCTTGAGTATACTTATAGTCCTTATGGTTAAAAACATTTCCTTACGTGCTTTCTGCTCACAGAGTGAGGGGACCTTTCGGCTAAATCACTGTGCAGTGTAAAGTATGCAGTAATCGATGGAAGGATAAAGACAGAGATGGTAGAGTGTATAGTGAAGAGAATGATGACAGAAAAACGTTTGTCTCTCCCAGTCCACCCTGCCTCTATGAGCCAGCCTTTCCCAACTTGTTAGCCCAAGGTCTCCCTTTGATCTGCCCTTGCCTTTACAAACAACTTACAATTTGTCATTGCTCATTTTACTATGTTCCTTCCAACTCTAGAATATTCATCATATTGGGTCAGCTATTGGAATTTTCTTGATTTTATCCCAGGCTGATTATTATGATGGTGTAACTCACTCAAGATCACACAGGGACTGAGCAGATGTGCCAGGATAGCATGGGCCAAGCCTGATACTAAGTAGAAGTCAGAGATTATGATGTTTATGATGATGATGCTGGCCTGGTTTCTAACCCAGGTCAATCTTCAGGCCAGCATGGGGACAGGTGGGTGTTTACATGCCTGCCCATCGCCACGCCATAAACCTGCACCATGCACCCCTTACCTTCCCCTGCCATTGCTACTACTGTACTGAGAAAACCCCTGTCACCACGTCTGACATGGAAGCAGAGTGCCAACTGCACCTATATGGCCAGGCACCATGTTTCCACATGAGATGCAGCAACAAGGGTCTTCTCAGTAGCAGCAATGGTGATAGAAGGTAAGGCACACATGGGGCAATCTGGTATGTTGGGGTTTACTGTGGAGTTTCAGCAAGCCCTTTTGACCCATGCTGAGGCCCTTTTGTGCTGGGATCAGACCAGAACTGCCAGATCAGTGTCTGGTCTACCTGATCCTGGCCCGTGGGCATTGGCCTGCTTTGTTAAAATAAATTGGCATATACATTTTGGGCCATGCGGACAATGGGTTTTCATGGCCGAGTGGGGAATCAAATTCTGAACTTCAGAATCCAAATCCTATGCTCAGACAACTGCACCACACCCGGATACCAAAATTCATGGATGCTCCAGTCCCTTTATATACCATGGTGTAGTAAAATGGTGTCCCTTATATAAAATGGCAAAATCAGGGTTTGCTTTTTGGATCTCTTTCTTTCTTTCTTTCTTTCTTTCTTTCTTGTGGAGGGGAATGTTTTTGGGCCATGGATGGTTGAATCTGTGGATACAGAGGGCTGACTGTATCTGATAAGGCTCTCCATATGTGATAACCTCTGAGATAGAGGCTTTTAAACTTTGCTGGAAACCCTCTCTTAGATCTTGCATTTCCTTCTAGATCGTTCTGGTGAATTAAAAACTAGTAATTGTTAGTAAATAGTCTGATAACCACACACACACTTACAAAGCAATTCACAGACTGCTCTGAAAAACAGTCTGTTCTTATTCAAAAAACTAAAGCTAAAATCTAATACTGATGGGGAGGAGGAGGAAGTTGAAATCTGTTTTTTACATAACCATCTTTGGAAAGCTTTCATCACATTTACCTTTAACAAATGATATAGAGAAGAATTGTAAAATATTCCTCTGGGGATATTTAATTTCCCCCCTACTGCTAAGAGAGGTTAGCAGCCATGTGTTTATGGCTCTCAGATGTGTAATTTTGTTTAAATCAATGTGAAGTTTTCCCGTCACATCAATTCAGTTCAATATTTCAAAGCTATTATTAATTAAATGGATGATTCCCTTCCATTTGCCTCCCACTATCATATAGGAGCTCTGTAGGGTTGTGTTTTTGGTATGACTCCAGTAAAAGACTAACTGTGAAAAATAATGTCTTAGTGATTCTTGTCAGAAAATGAGATATCTGATGCTCATTTGTCAGGTTATGCTTCTAGTTGTGTAATAGTGCGTAAAACTTTTTAAACAGTATCCCAAGCTTATGATGTATGATAAAGGAGTATGTTTTTTAATGATGCAGTTTCTTATAATAATTCAATTTTTGTTTGTTATATAATAAAATAGAACTTTTTTAAAAAAAAGTCCTGGCACACCTATTGACATATTGTTTTTTCTTATTTTAAAATTGCCTTTTTCATTTTTGCTATTTGTTCATAAGCCAATTTTTTTCAGGTTGTGTAGGATTGTAGCCTGCCTGTTAGCTGGATTGTGTTTTACTTTCTGTGTTTTTATTGCTTTCTGCAAGAATATTTTTTCTTCTGTTATAGAGAAAGCAAGTGTGCCACTAATGGTTCTTAATGTCAGAGAGTAACCTTTTAAGGGGAAGAAATGGTGAGCAATGCACTTTTATTGTAATGACGTTTGATTATCTTTTCCCCAACTCTATTAGTCGAATGCAGAGAAACTCTGTCGCACTTTGGAAGACCATCTCAATGAAGCAAAAACGAAAGTGGATGAGATGACCCGTGTGGTGAATGACCTCACCACCCAAAAAGGAAAGCTGCAAACAGAGAATGGTATGCTGAACAAACATAGTTACAAACACAGGAATTCTGAAGTTAACACCTAAGACACTTTAAATTTGCATGTGTGCAGGAGTGTCACTAAGGGGTGCATGTTGTGCCAATGTACCAGGTGATACTCCAAGGGGTGTGTGTGTGACACTACTGATCCACAGACATTTGCCTTTTGGCAGAAATGGACTATGGTGTTCACCTGCATCCCTTTAAAATGCTAAAGAGATGAATGGGATGTGGCTCAGTGGGAGGAGAATGGGGAAACCCCAAGTCTTATTTTTTTAAAAATAATTTTTTAAATTATTTCTAAATATTATTTTAAAATGTGAAATCATATCAGATTTTCACTTTATTTAAACTATGTACATGTAAATACATTTGGGCTGTGCATATGATCTTGTAATTAAAGATATAATTTTAATTTTGCTAGTTGTAGAGCTATGGGCCATGGGCTGCATTTGCCCATCCCTGGTGAAAGAGATCACTAGAACCACAAAGAGGGAGCGGGGAACACTGTCAGCCCAAGATTCTGTTTGGCTGATTTATATCACACTGTGGTTTACTTGGGAAAGCCACTTTTTTGGACTGCAGTCTATCCCTGCATCTCAACACTGCCCCTGAAAATGGATGATGAGGCCCTGCTGGGTGAAGGATTCTATGGCTCTAGTCAAAAGATGTTGCTTTTCTACATTCTAGTTAATGGACTAATAATATGCCACAGTACAAAACAATCTCCTATCATCCTGTCATTACTGCTAATGCTGATTTGCACTGTATCAGGTTTGGGATGTTTCTAATGCACAGTGTACTGTTCTCGCCATACACATTGTTCATTGCTTACAGAAGACCTACTCATGTTCACCTTACAAAAACTGCTTTCCAACATCTTTTCCCAACTAGAGGCCTCTTTTCTCTGACATTGTATTAGATTCCCAAGGACTTGAGGCAATACCAGCCCAACTGATTGTAGGAAAGCAATCATCCCCCTCCCCCATTTTGTCTTGTAGAGTTGTTTTTTTAAGTGTTAAAACATCCAACTTGAAATTATACCAGTAGAATTTGTAGGAAGAGCAGAGGAAAAACAAAGATTATTATTACAGATTGAGTATCCTTTATCTGGAAATCCAAAATCTGAAAACACTCCAAAATTGAAAAACTTTTGAGTACCAATATGACACCACAAGTTCAATAGTTTAGTGTATCCAAACTTTGTTTCATACACAAAATCATTAAAAATATATATCGCGTAAAACTACTTTCAAGCTATGTGTATAAGGTGTATATGAAACATAAATGAATATTGTGTTTAGATTTGGGTCCCATCTGCAAGATACTTCATTATGTATATGCAAATATTCCAAAATTCAAAAACAACAACAACCCTGAAGTCTGAAATACTTCCAGTCCCACACATATCAGATACTCAACCTGTATTATTTTTCACTGAGCTTACTCTGCAGCCATGGTGAAGCCTTGTGTGATAGATTTAGCAATAATAGTACAGAAGTTGCTGGAAAGTAGAGGGAATTGAAAGACGTAGTTAGAATCCTAAAGAACATTTAATTGCAGTTCCCTCTTGTAAGTAATCTACTGAACACATCTGATCTCATTTGATTTCAGAAGTTAATCAGGGTTGGAACTGTGTTTGAATGGGAAACTGCCAGAGATCTCCAAACAGGACTAGGGAAGAATCCTGGCTGGAACATTATGATCAAATGCCAGTCACAGTTGACAGTATGAGATCTGGAACTTTAACATTTCACAGATGAAAACTGGGATGTGTGTAGCTAAACAATATCAGAATGTGGTGAGGATGAACATACAAGCTAGGAGATGCTGCAACAGTTTGCATTTGCCTATGGAGATTATCAGACTAGGGCCAATTCCACAACAGTTGTGCTATAAAGCATAGCACAATGGTGATCTATAGTTCTGCATGGTCATGCAGTTGCGCTATAACAGTGAAATAAAAGCGAAACAAAAATTCAGTCACGTTCCATATACAAAAGCCGATCGCATTGCTGTAATGTTAGTATATCGTCATTGGATGTTTTGTGCATGTGTCATTATTGGGCTACTGCACATGTCCGAAAAATATGGTTCTGTCCCAAACAGAACAAAATTAAACCTCTATATTTAACAACATGATATATACTGAGTTCAAATAAAATAGTGCCCTATATCTCAAAATAAGACATAGATCTCCTCCGAAAATGATCCTAGCAATAAGAGTGAATTGCCTATGTTGAAGTGCAGTCTGGGCAAAGCTCCCCAATAGCTCTCCCTGATAGCACAAATGCATCATTATTAGCTTCTGTGCATTTGCAATAGTGTGAATGAAGCACTGTTGGCAAACCATTCATGGAGCTTCCCCATTAATAAGAAGTTACAGGACAATTCCAGGTTATTCATGGGAGAAGTACTGGATGGCCACAACGTCGAGTGAAAATCTTCTTGCAATTGCACTATAATGATGGGAACATTCCATTTTTCTCCCATTTTTAACCTCCATGGGATAATCTCCTGAGTCTGCTGGGAAGCTCATGATTTCTCCCTCTCATTTTTCTTTTTCTTTATCTTCTGAGTGCAAAATACTTTTTTTTTTTAAACTTAGTTTGCATCAAGTGAAGTAAGCTGTCAGCGAATGGAGAAAGTGAGAGGAGGAAAGAAACTAGAGCATTTTAAGAGCAATTTGTTTGAGGGTTTTCCCCAGTTGTTAGTCAGCATTCTATGCCACTAAGCATGTTTAGTCCTCATTAGATTCACTGATCCCCCTGTACACAAGCCATGGATATCTTCTAAAGAGTTTTTTACCCATTACAAATCTTGGAATTGCTCCAAACATGTTTATACTTCACTCTTGTGAATAGGCGTTACCGTATTCACTACATATACAAGAGAATACACACAGTAGAGTATCCTAAGTGTGGAGAATAATTCAGGATACACATTTCAGGTTTTAATCTCCTGAAGGAACTAGGTCCCACCTGATCTTGGAAGCTTAACAAGTGTGGTTAATGCTTAGTTGGGGGACACCCATTGAATAGCAGTTGCTGTGACCTATATATTTCAAAGAAGGGTAATTGCAAATCACCTCTAAGGATTCCTTGAATTCCTATGAAATTCATGGGTTCACCTTGTGCCTTAAGTTGAAGGCACAAAAGATAAAATCATAACCTTTTCAGAATTTTTTAGTGTTCATGCATTCACTTGACATGTGTCCCTTCATTCAAGACATTTATTCAAAACTTGTCAGTCTTGATTGAGAGCAGCTTGTTATATAAAACCAGAACTCAGAAGAGTTACTTTGTTGAGAACTATAGGTTTTAGAAGCTATGTTGGCTATGTGATTCTGAGAGTAATCCAAACAAACAAACAAAAACGTGCCAAGCTCTGTAAAACATACAATTGAGAAACTACCATAAATATAAACACCAGTCAAATGAAGCAAAAGGTTTTTAGAGAACAAAATAGTTTTATTTGTTTACTTCATAAAAAATAACAATGTTAAATGATGATCATAAATACAGCACCATATGAGAAAAATCACATTATATCCACCACTGCAAAAAAAAAAAAAAAGTGTATATTTTTCTTCTTTTGGTAGTGAACATTCTTGGGTTTGCAAGATCCAGCAGTATCAAAGACCTTGTAGCATCTTTTCCCAGTATTTATATTGATGGTCCCTGGATAGCAGATGCATGTTTTTTAAAAATAATAAATGACCAGCATAAATCTATAAACATTTCTGTCCTACTTTCTCCTCTAAGAAGTTTCTACATGGCCATTAAATTTTCACTTAATAGCATACCCCAAAGTTCCATCATGAGATAAGCTTTTCATCGTTATTTGTGAATAATAATAATAATAAGTTTCTGTCATAGTTAATATGTTGGGAAATGATACTACCTAATGGGTTCAATATCCCAAAAGTTTCATACTTTTGGACAATGAATTAAAGTTGAGTCAAACTCATATGAATAAAATTTCCTCTTTGTTCATGTCTACTCCAACAAGGAAATACAGCCAAGGAGGACTCAAGTGCTATCTATCTATCTATCTATCTATCTATCTATCTATCTATCTATCTAGAAATTATGCAGTTGGACATCACTTTAACTGCCATGGCTGCAACCTACAAAATCCTAGGATCTGTAGTTCTGTGAGGCACCAACACTTTGGCAGACAGGGCTAAACAGCTTGCAAAGCTACAGATCCCAGGATGGAGCTACCGCACTTAAACTTTTGCTAAACTTCATTATTTCTACAGTGTAGCTGCACCCTAAGTAATCTTAGAGCCACTCTTCTGCCAATTTTTGCTAACTTTTATTTTCACGCAGAAGAGAAACCATAGAAGAGTCATGCTGTAATGGGAGAGTATATAATAAAGCCTTTATATTTGGGCTACACACTTATATGAAGCAAGACATCCATCACCACTGTGAGAAAAATATGGATATTTTTATAGCTTGCCATCAAGTACCTGGGTTTTTCTCCTATGCCTTTCAATGTATTTAGAGGCTTTTAAAGAGGCTTCATATAAACCTAACATTGACAAAATGTGACCTAACCTGTGCATGGCCTGCACCATGAAATGCCTATTCTACCTTCTGTGAGCCTTCAGAGCAAACAAAGGGGGTGTGCTACCTTTGCTTGTGGAATAATTGCCTCTGAGCATAGCCCTCTCCCCCTCCTTTTCCTCTTATAGGAAACTTATTATTCATTATCTTTTTTGTGATAACCCTCTGGCAGGTGAATTCACGAGACAGCTGGAAGAGAAAGAATCGCTTATAAACCAACTTTCCCGAGGGAAGTTGTCTTTCACTCAACAAATAGATGAACTTAAAAGGCAGCTGGAGGAAGAGACCAAGGTAAATGCTTTGATTAAGAATCCCAGCAGGAATCTGAGTCAGCCCAAAATGACTACTCTCTCTTAAGATCTTGTCCTTCTGCTGGTACAGAATGGCATTCCTGAAGCAAGTGCACCAGAATTGCACTGATTCGCACAAGCTGGGGGCTTGTCTTGTCTGTAAGTATGAATAAAATACAAAATGTCAGGGATTAGAGCACCTATAAGATTGGGAAAATCCATGATTGCTGTTAAAGTTTAAGAGAGCTGTTGTAAAGCAACCAGTGGGAGAAAAGAATGTAGAAATGTGAGCTAAAGTGTGCATCCACTGCAAGACCTGGTCCTTTGTCCATTGCAGCCTGTTATAAAATACCACCCTCTGGTTCTGCCCCACAGTCCAAGAATGCTTTGGCCCATGCTCTGCAAGCTGCTCGCCATGATTGTGATCTGCTACGTGAGCAGTTTGAGGAGGAGCAGGAAGCTAAGGCTGAGCTACAGAGGGCCCTTTCTAAGGGAAATGCGGAAGTGGCGCAATGGAGAACTAAATATGAAACAGATGCTATCCAAAGGACTGAAGAACTAGAAGATGCCAAGTAAGATCTCACAAGGGTGGGGCCTCCTGTGTTTCCATGTGTATCCTTTGGGTGAGGAGGAGTGACAGTCTAGGAATGGCTCCTGATGAGGCTCCTGATGAGGCTCCTGAATTGTTTAATTGGCTTATTCAAATATAGAATTTTATAGGAGATCCAGGAGGATGTAAACCTTTTATTATTTGGCCTTCACATGCAAAGATAAATAATTCTCATGCAACACAATGCAAGGCTTAGATCTCAGCCTTCCATGAGGTATTTCAATTATTGTTTGGGTACAGTTTTCAGGTTGTGTGATATACTCCGCTTGGCTATCATTCTTCATTTTGTTTCCCCCGTACAAAAAAAGAAAGGTTAAGAATCATAGAATCATAGAATCGTAGAGTTGGAAGAGACCACTAGGGCCATCCAGTCCAACCCCCTGCCATGCAGGAAATCCAAATCAAAGCATCCCTGACAGATGGCCATCCAGCCTCTGTTTAAAGACCTCCAAGGAAGGAGACTCTATCACCTTCCGAGGAAGTGCATTCCACTGTCGAACAGCCCTTACTGTTAGGAAGTTCCTCCTAATGTTCAGGTGGAATCTCTTTTCCTGTAGCTTGCATCCATTGTTCCGGGTCCTGTTTTCTGGAGCAGCAGAAAACAAGCTTGCTCCCTCTTCAACATGACATCCTTTCAAATATTTAAACAGGGCTATCATATCGCCTCTTAACCTTCTTTTCTCCAGGCTAAACATCCCCAGCTCCCTAAGTCGTTCCTCATAGGGCATGGTTTCCAGATCCTTCACCATTTTTGTCGCCCTCCTTTGGACACGCTCCAGTTTCTCAATGTCCTTTCTGAATTGTGGTGCCCAGAACTGGACACAATATTCTAGGTGGGGCCTGACCAGAGCAGAATACAGTGGCACTATTACTTCTCTTGATCTAGATACTATACTTCTATTGATGCAGCCTAAAATAGCATTGGCCTTTTTAGCTGCCGCATCACACTGTTCACTCATGTTCAACTTGTGGTCTACTTGGACTCCTAGATCCCTTTCACACGTAGTTTCATTCAGCCAGGTGTCACCCATCCTATATCTGTGCATTTTATTTTTCCGCCCTAAGTGCAATACCTTACATTTCTCCGTGTTGAATTTCATTTTGTTAGCTTTGGCCCAGCTTTCTAGTCTATTCAGGTCATTTTGAATCTTGATGCTGTCCTCTGGGGTATTAGCTATTCCCCCTAATTTGGTGTCATCTGCAAATTTGATAAGTATGCTCCCAATTCTGTCATCCAGGTCATTGATAAAGATGTTGAATAGCACCGGGCCCAGGACAGAGCCCTGTGGGACCCCACTGGTCACTTCTCTCCAGGATGAAAAGGAGCCATTGTTGAGCACCCTTTGGGTTCGGCCGGTCAACCAATTACAGATCCATGTAACAGTTCCTTTGTCTAGCCCACATTTTACAAGCTTGTTTGCAAGAATGTCATGGGGAACCTTGTCAAAGGCCTTAGTGAAATCAAGATATACTATATCCACAGCATTCCCTTCATCTACCAAGCTGGTAATTTTATCAAAGAAAGAGATCAGATTTGTCTGGCATGACTTGTTTCTCTGAAACCCATGTTGACTTTTTGTGATTATGGCATTGCCTTCTAGATGTTCACAGACTCTCTGTTTAATGATCTGCTCCAGAATCTTTCCTAGTACTGATGTCAGACTAACTGGACGATAATTGTTGGGATCCTCTTTTTTCCCCTTTTTGAAGATGGGGACAACGTTTGCCCTCCGCCAGTCTGCTGGGATCTCTCCTGTTTTCCAGGAGTTTTCAAAGATTATTGCCAATGGCTCCGATATTACATTTGCCAGTTCTTTTAATACCCTTGGATGGAGTTCATCTGGTCCCGGAGACTTAAATTCATTTAGATTAATAAGGTGTTCCTCTACTATCTCTTTACTTATTCTGTGCTGAAATTCCCCTATTCTGTCCTCTGCTCCATTATCCTCAGGTTGAGCACCCTTTGCCTTTTCTGAGAAGACTGTGGCAAAGAAGGTGTTGAGTAATTCTGCCTTTTCTCTGTCTTCTGACAGCTTTAGTCAGCAGCCATATCACCATCTTGAAAAGGAGAGGTGAGATGACATTTCCTCTTTCAGTTCAGCTGGTGGCTCAGTAGAGTGATGAATCTGTGTTGGTTTTTAGTCCAAAATGTAGAGAAGCCATTCACAGTCTTGATAACATTGGAACTGACCCCAGTTCCTTGGACCCAACTGCCATTTAGCTCCTGATCTCTTACAAACATCGCCATTCTATTTGGCCACATCAGAGGTAAAGCGATGGCACCAAATTGATTTGGGTGCTTCATCTGATCCAGAAAAAAAGGTCTCCTGTAGTTTCCCTGTGTAACATCATAATATAACATAATGAAAGCGTGTGTGTGCGCATGCGCGCACACCTTCAAATTGCACTTATGGTGACCTCGTGACCTCGTGAATTTCAGAGGGTTTTCCCAGGCAAGGAATACTCTGAGATAGTTGCATACCATCCAAAATTTCAAAGATGAAAACTGGGACATGTAGCCAAACAACTTCAGAGGGTGGTCAAGATGGCAAAAGTTATTAATAAGGAACAACATACAAGCTAGGAGATGTTGCAGCTTTGCTGAGTACAGTGAGAAGGGAAGGATTCTGCCCCTCCTCTCCTCTCTTCTCTGTTGAGTGAACTGAGTGCAATTTGCACTCACTGTTTAAAATAAGCTGTGGACAAAGGGGGAAGTGGGGTAAATGGAGAGGGAAACTAGGACATTTGAAAAAGATAGCGGACGAATTGAGACTGTCCTAGCCAAACTGGGAGAGCTGGACAGTATGTGAAAGAGCCAGTATTTAATTTGTTTATTTTCTTCTTTCTTTTCATATCCTTTTCTCTTAAAAAATGCAGCATGTATATGTACATCAATAGCACTATGTAAAATAACAAGAAGATATTTCGTAAATTGTGACCTATTCTTTTAAGTTGTAAATGATCATGAGCCCTTTTACAGGAAACAATTAAATCTGGCTGCTTAAATGAAAATGACACTGCTTTGTCTTGTCGTTGTTGTTGGTCATTCTATACCCATCTCTTTGGTTAGGAAAAAGCTGGCAGCTCGTCTACAGGAGGCTGAGGAAGCCATTGAAGCAGCCAATGCCAAATGCTCTTCTTTGGAAAAGACAAAACACAGATTGCAGAATGAGCTGGAGGACATGATGATTGATCTGGAAAAGGCTAACTCAGCAGCAGCAGCCCTTGACAAGAAGCAGCGTAATTTTGACAGGATTATTGCTGAATGGAAACAGAAGTATGAGGAGTCCCAGGCGGAACTTGAAGCTGCCCAGAAGGAAGCCCGAAGCCTTAGCACAGAGTTATTTAAGTTGAAGAATGCCTATGAAGAAAGCTTGGACAATCTGGAGACCCTAAAAAGAGAAAACAAGAATCTCCAGGGTAGGTCATGTTCTTAAGCAAGTTAAGTAGTTAAGCAAGTTAAGTCAGACTGAGAGCTAAATTGGAAGCAACAGAATAGTTTCATTAATGCTAAAAAAAATTGGCTTTTTTTAAAAAAAATGTGAGTATAATGAAGTCATGCTTCAAAGGTAACACAGTGAGGGTGAATCAAATTACTTTATTGGGGTAAAATTAGTAATGTTTTCCAGTTACAATGTAACATAATTTTAAAGACCATTTTTAGAAACATTTTAACAGGTTTTTAAAAAAAGTCTTATGTTGCTCTCTTCTCAGTCCCAAGTTATTGTTATTCTTTAAAACCCAAACTAAAGAAACACAGTGAAAAGGTAGCATGTAACATGCCAAAGTTCTTCTAATATTGTAATGTAAAAGGTAAAGGTAAAAAAGGTAAATGTTTTCCCTTTGACAAGATTGTCTAGTTGTATCTGACTGTAGGGAGTGGTGTTCATCTCCGTTACTAAGCCAAGGATGCCAGCCAGCATGACTAAATGCCGAGGTGCATGGAATGCTAAAACATTAAAGTAAAGCTGTTACTTTCCCACCAAAGTGTACCTATTTATCTTCTTGCACTTTTACATGCTTTTGAACTGCTAGGTTGGCAGAAGCTGGCATCAAATATCATGAATATAAATGAAGGGAACCGTCTAATTAAAAAGATTGTATGTACAGTGCTGTGTAACTTTACAGCAATTTATAAATAAAGGTTAATAATAATAATAATAATAATAATAATAATAATAATAATAATTGTTATTATTACAGGATGGGTATGCAGGAAAATGGATACCAGTAGAGCAGGGCATGAAACTGCCAGGTGCTAGGGAGTCACATTGTCCTGCCAGGACCTATGCATTTTTAAAAAAAGAAAATAATAACTTTTAAAAAAAACCTAAACTTAAAATATGCTTGGGGGGCATGTTGTTGTTGTTGTTATATGCCTTCAAATTGACTTTCACTTACAGTAATCCTGTCCTAGGGCTATCTTGGCAAGACTAATTCCAAGAGGTCTTGTCATTGCTTTTCTCTCGGACTGAGACAGTATAGCCAGGTCCACTACCCCAATATCCCCTGTTACACTGGCACTCCTGTTGCAATGCAGATGGCTGTGCAAATATGTATCCCGCTGTGCCTGCCATTGCCACTAATACAAGTCACTTGTTCTGAAGTCAGAACAAAAGGCACCCAGCCATGTGATTGATGCTGGGCACCTCGTACCCCCTTCAGTGCAAGAAACCTGTGGCAATGCTAGCAGACATGGGGAGGTGTGTTGTAACCAGCCACCCTGCCTCACAATGGAGGGCTCTGAACTTTTTGGAAAGATCTAGGGCAAACAATGAGGTTTTATACACAGTGGACCCTTGTTATACGCTGAGTTTGGTTCCAAGATCCCCCATGGATAACAAAATCTGTGGATGCTCAAGTGCCATTAAATATAACATAGCAAAATGGTGTCCCTTATAAAAAATGGAAAATCAAGGTTTGATATTTGAAATTTTTACTTTTTTTGAACATTTTCAAACTGTGGATGCTTGAATCTGTGTATAAGAAGGGCCAACTGTACTGCTATGTATAGCAGATTTAGTGGTGAACTGGCTGAACATTGTCCAGACAGTTCCCACCAGAAATGAGGATAGAGCCCTGTGTTGTTAGGACTACTCACCATGGGAAAGGATGTTTTATTTGGACCATGCAGACATGGCCCTATGCCTTGCTAAGGCTGAGAGAGTATGTGTAGGGATTCAAATACTGGTCACTCCAAGTCCTTGTCCAGCACTCAAACCACTACACCACATTGATTCTGGGGGGCATATGCAGTATTATAAACAAACAAAAATATGTCTTAACTTCAAGGTAGCAGTTTGTATTAAAAGAGCTTTGAAAATGTATTTCCCTCTGACAGATGGGAACCAAATCAGGAACAATTTGGTGCGTTTAGGACTTTCAGATCCCTATAGTCTCTTATGACTGCTATTTTTTAAAATCTCTTCAGAGGAAATCGCAGATCTAACAGACCAAATTAGTGAAGGGAACAAGAGCCTTCATGAGATAGAAAAGATGAAGAAACAAGCTGAGCAAGAAAAATCAGAAATTCAGCTAGCCCTGGAAGAAGCTGAGGTAAGATAAATGTTTGTAAGAAAGAATGCAGCTTTGTGTGTCAATGTATTTTGTTACTTACTTACTCACATACATACATACACACACCGCACATAGCAATGTATTTTGCACAGTGAAATGTACAGTTGCATAGGAAGCAGGAGATCTACATGCACAACTGGGTTCACTGGAAGTAATATTGCATCACTTTTTATGCATCACCATTTAAGCTAATCCATAGCCAAAAATGAGTTGGGTAGTTCTGAGTGGTAAGGAAAAGCTAATCATCACACTTGCAGACCTTGTTTTATTTTCATTTTGTTTTTTGGTTTGGCATAATATTCAGAGAGAGAGTAATTGCCTGAAAATTGGACCTTTTTTGAAAAAATAGGAGGTCTTGAGCAGCTTTGTGGGACTGCTGTGGAGCTTCAGGGGCTGCAATAATTGGGCTTGGGATGGCATGCTACTCATAGGCCATACTTTCTTGACTCCTGGTGTACAGGATGTTTCATGAGCAACCACCATTTGCCTTTAAGAAAGCAAGTAGAAAAAGGATTAGTCTAGGGTTTTTGTTTTTGTACAGATGGTTTGAATGGCCTTTTTATGGTTTTAATTCTATATAATTGCTGGTATTTTATTATTTTAGCTATTCTTGCTTTTGCCATATTGAAATGGTCTGGAGACTTATCCAATAAAGAATACTTTAAGAAAAATCATGCAGTCATCACCACTAAGTCTGATGAAGGAGACTGTTTTACCACCTGAGTGTGTATGTATGGAATACAAATCCCATTGTAATGCATTTTCAAAACATTTGAAGATAGGCTCTTTCTTTAGTTAACTTTATTGTTCAATTGGGGAAGGCAATTTTCATACATTACTAATCTTCCCTGCAAGGGAGACTTGTTCATGTTGTATAGCACAAGATGAAAGTTGGTTCCAACATGTCTAAATCAAAACAGAGTTCTGCATGAACTGTCACTGTTCTTTACGGTAGATGGTGGCCACATGTGGCTCGAAACAGTGCTCCAGTCACTGTTAGTAACTCTACAAAAACGTGTCCACATTGGAAGAAACATAGAGCCTGAAATGTTCATGTTACATCTTTGAGATTTTATGTACAGTTTCTATGCCACACTGCATCTGAGAAGCCCAATTCCATATTAATGTGAAGCTTTTACTCCTCATTGTTATTGAACATTCCTGGCCTCCAAAATCTTGCCTGAAAACCAAGAGGTTCTTGAAGCTTAACTTACAGATGATACAAACAGGTCATTGAATCTCAGAACTGGGATGCTCCCACTTATTCTGTTTTACTTAAAAACAGGTGCATGGGGAACCATATGTGCCATTTTCCAGCTGAAATTTCCCCACTTCCCAGTTGCTATTTGCTATTAACAGCAAACAGCAACTTGAGTAGGCAGCTGTAACTGGAAAAACAGCAGGGATGTGATATTCTTGTCTCTTTGTTGCATTTAAAGATGTATTAGGAATAAGGGATAGTTTGACCTTGAGATTTCAGAAACTGGCTCTTCCAAAGAATCCTGTACAACTCATCTCAGACTTTTGTTCCAAATATGTCACCTTGGAAAGGGTTCCCTTAGAGCTGACAGTCTTAAAAAAGCTGTGTTAGATCAAAGCTGATTTCTTGATAAACAAATTAGCAAAGTAATTAAGGATAAAAGAAAACATGAACTTAAATGCATATTTGCATTTAAGATGATCCTGAGGGAAACCCTTTCCCAGAAACTGGTGTTTACACTGGGATGATACTTTCTTTCTTGCACCTATGAAGGGATCTCTTCGTAGTGGAAATTCCCGCTTTACAGGAGGGATTTTCTTCAAGATAGCAGTAGTTGGGGACAGAGTTAAATTCTCTATGTCTGTTGCCATTCTGAATATTATTAGCCTGCCTTCAGATGATGGTATTTGCATTTTTTAAAAAAAATATATTGCAAATACATTGCAATGGTACATTTCATTATTGCAGTCCATAGTTTGACAAGGGATGGAAAGAAAATTTGAAAGTGGTCCAAAATAGGGCTCCATGGTGTCAAGAAACAATGAAAAGGTGTCAAGAAACCATGCATGGAAAATCTTCACAATTCAGGATTTATTAAGCATGAAAAAGGCGTATGGATTTTTTAAATGTCGATTAAAATTTCAGCACAGAAAACAACGAAAGAGACTTTTCTATGAAGAAAACACATTTCCTGCACAGAAAATAACATTTCTGTGTAGAAAAAGCTTTTTCTGTGCAGAACCAGTGGCATCTCTATGGTGTGTGTGGGGTGAGGATCACACCAGGTCCTCAACCCCCCCCCCAATGCAGAATCCATGCTGGATCTGAAAGCTTTGGGGGGCCTTGAGGGGGCTTCACAATCCAGCATGGCTGATGATGCACTGAATCCTGAAGGCACAGTCACCCTCCAAAGTTTGGGATGTCTCAAAAGAGCACCCAGTGAATGCACCACGGCGTGCCTGGAGTTTCTCTGAAAGCCCTGCAATCTCTTCTGGCTACTGGGTCTCCTTGCTGTCACCTTGGAAGGAGGCAGTGGTGTGGGGGGGCCCTCTGCAGGGGGCTCCTCCAGTGGCCAAGAATTACCCCCATAAGAGTCGCTGGACAATAGTTGAGTGAGGTGGAGTTTGTGTCGTGGCAAGCAAAGGTTGTGGGGTTTTTGAGTTAGTGTGCTGAAGGGGAGAGGTCTTGCCACATATTAGTTTTGACTCCAAGTGGTAGTGGTGGTTTGTGGCTCGTCCAGTCATTTCCAATGTGGAAAGGGTTCAAAATCTCATGGGATTTTCTTGGCAAGTTTCTTCAGAGGGATTTTTGCCATCTTTGGGTGGGAAGGGTTTGGTGTGGCGGCAACAGCCATGCCAGGTCTTGAAGACCTTGGAAGAGGCTGCAGTGGTCTGGTTGGGGTTGGGGAGTGCAAGGCAGTTTGCTCCCCCTCAGACACCCCAAGGTGACACCAGCCTAAGGAACGCCACTGTGCAGAACACTTATTTTCTGTGCAGAGATATCATTTTCAGTGCATAAAATGCCATTCCCTGCAGAAAAAGCACATGCTTTTTTTTTTTTTTTGCACCACATAGTTGCTGAATGGTGAATAGTCTTCCAAAACTGCATTTTCAATGTCTTCCATGCAGCAAAGAGAAAAATTGTAAAATTATCTGATCTTGCCTAATTTACATACCTAAGTTTGACTGGAAACAAATTTGTTGTTTTGAAGCACTGCTGTGTATTGGGGGGGGGGGGTATAAGTAGACTTCGCTAGCTCAGAGTATGAAAACAAACTGTCTCTGGATTCAAAGATGCCTTTCTCTAATTGTAGACTAACTTCTACTCATAGAATGGATGTTTCTACACTTTATGCAAAAGTACTGAATAAGAAAGATGAAATTTTCTTTTCTTTTCTTTTCTTTTCTTTTCTTTCTTTCATTTTTGGTTTTGTTTGGACAATCTCTTATGCAGGCAGAAGTATGAGAATGACTATTGATGTACAGTATTATAGGACCATGTGAATTCAAGTGCAAATGTTTGCACAAGTTTTCTTATTTTGTATGGTTCTTTTGACTTGAACCAGATTTCCATTTTAACTGACTGTTCTGACATACATGCAGCATCTTCAGGATAATATGAGTGAAACTTCCTAAATTGCTTTCATTTTTGAAAATTATAGCCAATAAATTATTTCTTTAAAAAAGTTATCAGCTGTTTCATCAGCAACTGAAAGTTCTTGGTTTTTCCTATCTGGTATCTACATTTTTCTGTGATACCTGGAGGCTAGTTCACTGGAGTGGAATGTGATTTGTTTATATAGCAAATTAACTGAATGAATTCAATTTCATGAATCACCTTTTTAAAAAAAATCTATTTGAAAGGACATTTCCATCTCTTTTTCTAGCAATGTCTGAAAATTAGCTCTTAATTAAATTGTCAGTATCATTGTATTAATCTCTTTCTTCTTCTTTTAATCTTACAGGCTATTTTATATTTTGCAGGGATTTCCCCTCCAAATAAAAAGGTGTTTGTAGGACAGCAGAGAAAATGGCATGTTTTATTATGCTGCTTTGAAAAGCTCAGCATAATATATCTTATATTTTTATATAATATATGTTCTGCATATATTTTAGCTGATTGATCATTATATTTTGTTTTTCATGTATTCCGGAGCTTTGCCTTGACCAGTTGCTCTAGCATGTGCCTTGGCTTGATATTGCTAAGTAGCAGTGCCACAAATCTACTCAGCTAAATCAAAGATAAACTCCCTGAAATATATTTTACTAACAGGCCATTCCAATAACCTGCATTAGCTGCAGAAGTGTTTCTATTATGTTCTACAAATCCTTTGGCTGTTTGAGCTGAGCAGCTAGGGAAGATGGTTTATGAGAATGTAGTAACTCTGGTTTAATTTTAATGGATGTGGGAATGAGACCAGAGGTGTTCAGTGGAGCATTGGGATGTCTTTCTATGCGAATTTAGAAGAAATCCCTCCACTACCCCTTTATCCGAGTAGGTGCTTGTTTAGAAAATGCAGATTGTGGTGTTGCTTATGCAGATGATGCATTATATTTCAAGTATACTTTTTCTTGTACTTTGCTGCCTGTTACTCTAAGAACAAAATGCAGCTAATTCAGAAAAAAAACTACACTTATACACCCTCAAGTCCTGGTTTGGGGAGAAAGGCAGGGTGCTTTTAGGCCTCCATGATTTAGGCCAAGGAAATAACTTTTTAACAACAGAAAAGGACTGCTTACTTCATGTAGATTTTTTTATTTTTTTAAAAAAAGACCTCTTCTGGGCCTAAAATGAGAGCA
>NW_024802934.1:4703532-4722298 GCF_019175285.1 Sceloporus undulatus
ATATGGAGGTCTAAAATGCCCCAAGGGGGGCAGTCTTTTTTTTTTTTTAACTGTGCAACATCCCATTTTACTCTTAAGATAGCCCTGAGAAACACTAAAATGGCTCTAGGGAGTTGTACTTTGCACATTCCTCGTTTAAACAGAGGTGGTGATGGTGGTGATTACAATGATGATCATGCTTTTATCAAAGGCCTGAAGCAGTATTTCAACATTATGGTTTCCATCTAACTTCTAGAGAAGGCATGCATCAAATTATACCCAATGAGTAGTAGCTGAACAGATGAGATCTTGCAATAAAATGTTGTGGAATTTTCCTGGTCTGTGTGTAGTGTGTGTGTGTGTGTGTGCACACACCTCGTTGGAGGTGGTGGGGGGAAATCCAAAAGTCAAATTCACAAGCAGGAGCTAATTTTTATCAAGCACAGTGGTATTTCTTAATTTTCATCTGACAGATTATTGAAGTCAGATAAATGTGTTGTTTCATTATCAGTATCAATGTTCATAATATAGCCCTCTTGTACTGAGTCAGTAATGGCCATTGACTGGCTCGTTTAAAAATCTACAGACTGAATCCTGTTGATGTATATATTAGCAGTTCACTTTTTCCACTTTGTCTTCAGTGGCAAAGAAAGGCAAACAAAATCTATTGGCTCCAAGAAGCCTATTTCTTCAGTGACTTCCTTCTCTCACAGCTGCTGTGCTTGCAACCCTTTTCCTTCTGTAGCCACAGTCTACATCAGCACAGTTGGGCCATCATTGTGCACTAACATGATTCCAACCACTGACTGCACATCACATTGTACAATCTGACTGTATAATACCTAGTGTGATAGCATCAACTGTTTTTTTAAACAAAAGAACCAATGTCTAAACCTCAGAGATCTTGAGAGCAGATTAAATGTGTGGCCACATACCCCAGAACAGGGAAGGAGGCATTGAGCATCCACCAAGACTAATTAAGAGGACACCGAGTCCCTTCTAAAATAATCTGGCAAAATTGGACCACCAAGGCTCCTATGTAGTTGAGCGTCATCAGGAATTATCAATCATAGAATCATAGAGTTGGAAGAGACTACAAGGACCATCCAGTCCAACACCCTTCCATGCAGGGAGAAATAATCAAAGTACTCCCAACTGATGGTCATCCAGCCTTTGTTTTAAAACCTCCAAAGAAGGAGACTCCACCACACTCTGAAGGAGCATATTTCATGGTCAAACAACTCTTACCATCAGGAAGTTCTTCCTAAATTCCCAACTCTAAATTCCCAACTCTACCTTTTCTAGTTATTCCCACCAACTGTCATACATATGTTCTTCTATCCCATCGAATCCAAGAAAGAAAACATGCACATACTTCTTAGAATCTTTGATGAAAGAGTAACAATAGAAGGACTAAATAAATGTCTACACAGAAGTACTGTAATCTGTTACTTCAAAGGGACATATAGAGAAATGTGTTTAGAAGGATGAGGACCTATGGTCCTCTAGATGTTGATTACCTATTACCTGCTGATGGTCTGTGATCACACAATATCGTACAGTGCTATTTTTACCATTATTTATCACCATTGGCTGTTACCATTGACTTGGGTGAGGTGGGACTTTGAGTCCAACAACATCTGGCAGGTCACATATTCCACAAACCTGGTGTATTTGGAACTGTTTGTGGCAACAGTTAAATGCATGAATTTTGTTAAACATGTCTGTTTTTGTTTGTTAATCAAACTATTTGTGACAGATGGGTTAAATATACTCCCCATGCACTGTAGTCCTTGTCTTGCTTCCTCCATATGCCTCAAGGTATATTATTGGTGAAAGGAAAAGACAGATTCATTAAATGCATTCATGCATTTAATGTCATGTCTTTTTTAACTCTGAGCACCCACCAGCAGAAATTAACAAAGTATGACTGTAAAAGGATTCACTTTTCTTTCTCTCTTTTTTTTTTAAAAAAAAATCTTGCTTTTGTAGCCAAATATTAGGTTTCCACATAACAACATTTTAATCAATGAACAGAAATCATGTACTTTCAGTTTCTTTCAAAATCTATTAAAAGAAAACACCTATCAGTTGCAACAGTCTTTTGAAAATCTGCATTCTGGAAAGTAACCAATATATTTCAATTCAACAGAAAATTCTTCTTTGTAACTGCTTTTTACCATATATAACAACTCATGTGCTTTTTAGCCAGACATGTTAATAACCCATTTAGAGACCATTTCTATTCTGCAATAATTATATCTATAATAAAATTAGACACTGTTTCCTGTACTATTATTTGACACTTTATTATTGTATATAATCGAAATTGTACTCCAGCAGAGTTTGGGATTGTGCAATCCTCCAAGATTTGTTAAACTGCAAGTCCCAGCAGCCTTAGTCAGCATAGCCAATGGTGATGAATGCTATGAACTACAGTTTAACAACATCTGTAGGGCCACATGATTCCCAATCTGTAATATACAGACATAATATAAAATAATTGTTTTTACAGTATCACCTACTTCCTTCTGGTGTGTTTGGATTTTTTACACACTCACCACTTGCTCCTAGTCTTGCACAACTCACAATAAATCTGTTGCTAAATTCTTCATGTTATTCAATTTTTAAAAACTGTCAAGTCCTGGTTATTTAAGATCTTGACATGATTTTCTTTCAAAGCTGCTGTTTTAAATTCATTAGTAATAACAGCATGAGTATGCCATATATTCTCATTAATCTTATGTCTGCACTTATTGGACCATTAGCCTTTAAAGCGTACTTTTTGTTTTTTCCTTTCTTTTATTCTTCCATTAGTCACTGATAGCCTAGATAATAACTTTTTGATACTCTGAAATTCTGTTAATAACTTTTCAAACTAAGTTATCAGCTGGTTTACATCATCATTCCTTATTAGGTTAAAAATGAATATTGTATCTAAAAGTACTCATATCAATTGTTTGTCTGGCCCAAAACATTTACACATATGCATTTATGTCATAACATAATGATTCAGAAGAAAATATGTTCTTCTTCAGACTTCACCTTCCACAAATAACTGGTCAGGGTGCCTGAGGGACTTCTCAGACCTCTGGTTCAGAAAGAAACATTTCTAAGCTCTTTTTGCAAGAATCTGTTCCTTTACATAATTGATCATTCCCATTTCTCAGCGAGTTAGTAAGTACACTCCTTATACATATTGGACATTCTTTATACTTATTTTATATTACTTTCTGACATACAGCCAACAAAGTCACTAGTGACCTTTTTTGTACGTCAATGTTTTACACACACACTTTTGTAAATAAAAAAATTGAAGATCCAAAGGGATATTCATTGCATTTGAATAATGTTAATTCAACAGATCATTCATTCATTCATTCATTCATGTAATCCTGTACTTCTTCATGCCTTCCTTCCTAATTCCTGCTGCTTTTCAGCATATACTATTCAGTTCACTGGCCAGTTATTTCTTCAGCCTCTTGAGATCCACCCTGCAACCAAATCCTGGATTTTAAAAGCTTCAAGTGCCATAAATTCAGAGGTAGAAAACAAATACAGGTATACCCCAGTTAACAAATATTCTGACAGTGAAACTACAAACCCTGACCAGCCTCCACTTTTCTCATTATCCTCTGGTAACTAGGGTCCAAAACACACTGCGGAAATAATCTAGTTTGAGACTGCTTTAACTGTCCTAACTCAGTGCTAGGGAACTGGGAATTGTAGTTTGTTGTGGCACCACAGCTCTCTGACAGAGAATGCTAAATGTCTCACAAAACTACAGTTCTCAGAATTCCCTACCATTGATCCAGGGCAGTTAAAGTGGTCACAAACTGGGTTATTTCTGCAGTGTGTTTTGGATTTGGAAGTTTCTTAGTAGAGTTGGAATTGAGATGATGGTGAAACGGATTCAACAAATAAATAAAACAAATAAAATCTCACCTATTTAAGGCTTACTCATTGAAAGTCTGCTTAAACAAAAATGTCTTTGCTTGCCAAGAAAGCAAAGCAGGGAAGAGACTAGCCTAAATTCCCACAGAAGGGAGCCCCAGAGGGTGGGAGCAGTGACTGAGAAATGATCTCTCTTGTGCCCTCGCCAACTCAGCTTTTGATGGTGGCAGGACCAAGAAAGCCTTCTCCTGCATATCTTACAGTTGTGGCAGGTTCATATAGGGAGATATTGTCTTTCAGATAATCTGGGCTTAAGTTATATGTTAACATACTTGGAGTAGCTGGTGGGGCAGTATTATCTACTCTCCCATTTTCTCTATTTTTTGCTGTTTTCACATGCCCAGTAAGGGATTCTGGAGACAGCTGCTATTTACTGTACCTTTCCTGTTGTAGGCAGGCATACATGGCTCCAGTAGGACCAACTAGAATCCCACGTTTTCCCAGCTCAAGCTTCATTGCAGACATATTACAGTGGGCTCTTCTTATCAGCAGGCTTGCCATCCACGGATTTTAGCTTCTGCAGCTGGCAAGCCCTGCTTTGAATGGAGGTGTGTGCCCGTGGCTGTGTGGCCATAAGGAGCAATGGGACTTGAGGTCCCACATTTTTTCTTATCCGGGAAGTGGTCCAGAACAGTTCCCGCATAGATATGAAGGGACAACTGTGTTTTTAATTTCTTGTGTAGTTTTCATATGGTTTTATATTATACAATGGTGGAGGTTTTTTTATTATTATTATTATTAGCGTTTTTAAACTGATCTTCTATCAAAGCCACTCCCATGCTGGGAGAAAGGTGGCATATAAATGTAATAAATAATAATAATATAAAGAACATATGTTTGGCAACCAGAATGAAAATTGTAGAGAAAGAGGAGGCTTGTGAAAGAAAAAGTCATCCCTGAATGCATTTTAGAGGGAGCCTTCAAGTGGTCACTAGAAGGCGCAAAACATTTTCTTTAACTTATGCAAGGCTTACCTGACCTGGCTGTTTCATTTCAAATTGGCATCTTTTTTTTGTGTGTGTGGTGGTGGATGAGCCTACCCCTACCCTTTTCACATTAATTCTGCTTTTAGTATAAAATTTTCTGTTAAAGAAGTGATGCCCAGGGCCTCGTCTACTTTGTTAACTGTATATACAAACTTGTTACATAATTCCTTTTGATAGAAAAACTTGGTTTTCTGCTTGTAGATATTTAGTGTGGCTATACAACCATTGCCAGCTGGAGAGTATATTTGTACAGAACACAAAAAGTGACTGAAACTTGTATGCCACTCATGCTACTATTGTAGCTGCTGTGCCACAAGTAGAGGTATAAACAGGGGACACAATGAAAACATGTCCTACTCAAGGCAAACATTATTCAAAATTTTTTCAACATTTTGTTATATGGTGGCCTGGGTAGGAATCTCATAGTAAAGTAGCTCTGATGCTTCTCTATAAGAGAGCTTCTCTGACACCACTTAGGATTTAATACACAAAACTGTTGATAGCCCTTGATTCTTACCCAGAAATCTCGAGTGGCCTGGCTGCATGAGCTGTCTTCTTGCATCATCTATAGTGGTAGATCCTATGTGGCACAGTTCAACTGAACATAGGATTGAACTCAAGATTTGGAAAAGTTACTTCTTTGGATGTATCTCCCAGAATTCCCCAACCAGCATGACCACTACCCACTAGCCATGCTGGCCCAGGGTTTGTAGGACTTGTATTCCAAAAAGTAACTTTCTCCAAACTATGATGAACATTAGCGACATAGGCTCAAAACACACTGCAGAATAATCCAGTTTGTGATTGCTTTAACTGTCCTGGATCAGTGCTAGTTAATTCTGAGCACTAAAGTTTTGTGAGACATTTAGCCTTCACTATCAGAGTGCTCTGGTGCTACAATAAACTACAATTCCCAGGATTCCCTAGCACTGAGCCAGGGCAGTTAAAGCAGTCTCAAACTGAATTATTTCTACAGTGTGTTTTGGGCCGTTGTCTATGCATATGTTGGTTTGTTTGTTTTTAAATGCCATAAAATATATATTGTATATTTTTCAGGGGGCTCTGGAACATGAAGAAAGCAAGACATTACGTTTTCAACTGGAGCTTTCCCAAATTAAAGCAGATTTTGAAAGGAAACTGGCAGAAAAAGATGAAGAAATTGAAAACTTCAGGTATAGTATGTTCACAAAGTGGTTTGTTCAAAGAGCTGCAGCTAGATTGTTAACTGGATCTGGCTACAGGGAGCACTTTCTTGCAACAGCGCTACTGACTGCCAATTCTGAGCAAATTCAAAGTGCTGATTATGACCTTTGAAGCACTATATGGCTCAGGTCCAGGTTATCTGAAGGACTGTATTCTCACATTTAAACCTACAAGTGTTTTGAGATCCTAGGCAGAGGGCCTTTTCTCTGTTCCACCATACTCACAGGAACATCTGGTGAAAACATGAAAAAGAGACTTCTCAGTGCCTACTCCAGGCTCTCAAACTCCCTTTCAAGAGGACTTAGGTATCTTCCTTGCTATCTTTCCTCAGGCAGGTTAAGACTTTTTCCACCTATATTTTGTTTATCTGTTGTTTTCAATAGTTTTTGTGTTGTGTTTTTAACTGGTTTTAATTATATGGAAAGTTTAATGATATTTTAAACTTTTGTGTTTGGTATATTTTTAGCTATGTCTCTTTTAATGTTGTAAGCCTCCTTGAGTCGCAAACAGGGGAAAAGGTGGGTTGTTATTGTTTTTGTTATTATTTGAGCCAGTCTTTATATAAAATGTAGCAAATGTGGCAAGGGCAGGATTGACAGCAGATAAGATTTCTAGTTTTAATCATGCATTGAGTTGGATCTAGAGTAAGCTAGCTGAACTTAGTTTCTATTTTTGTCATTACATAACTAATTTTGGCCCTTTGGTTTCAACAACATGTTAAATTCAACTAATGGATCCAAAGTATTCTTTTAAAGCAGTAGACAGAAATGCTCTGTGCCTTGTACCCACCTTCAACATTTCTCATACTAGTACTGCCAAATGAAACACTAAGTAGAAGAGGGCAATTTACTTCTGCTTATGAATCTGTTTTGCCATCTGCACACGCTGTCTTAATTTGCAAGATTGTTGTTAAGATTGATTGATAATTACTGTCTGCACAATATGTTGACAAAAGATACATTAATAAACAAGAGGATATAAACAAGAGAAACAACATTTTTTTCTCATTTGAGAACAGTTTTTTAGAGAACAGATTCAAAATGAGAGTACAGTAGTAAGAATGATACAGTAAGAACCTTGAGACAGAAATGAAAATGAATGCTGAATTTTGTTATTCATTGATTCCACTAAAATAAATCTGTTGGAAGGTAACCTTTGTGCAGTTTTTTTTAAAAAAGCTTTTAAGCCCAATATATATAATCCAAGATATGGAAATTAGGAGAAGAAAAGCCTATTCCAATATTGCTTATATGTTCTTTGAAAATCAGGAGAAACCAACAGCGTACTATAGACACCCTGCAGTCTACCCTGGATTCAGAAGCTAAGAGTAGGAATGAGGCCATTCGCCTGAAGAAAAAGATGGAAGGAGACCTCAATGAAATGGAAATCCAGCTTAGCCATGCTAACCGACATGCTTCTGAGGCAACAAAGACCACACGTATTCTTCAGGCTCAAATAAAGGTAACATTTCCTTGCATCTTTTGCCCCACTGTGGGGAAAATAGCTGGGCGCCAGGGCTGACTTAACAGAAAAACCAGAGAGGAAAGTGTTATGAAGATCTCCCATATCCATGTGCCTTCTTCCTTGCAGAACACAAGTGTCACAGCCTCATTTGATAAACTGAATCAAATTTGGAAGCACTATATGCAAATGAGCATCCCATGTAATTTGGTTGTGAGTCTCATTCAAAAATAGTGTGCATTATGTATAGCAGAATTTCATCCAGGCAGCTTTGTTTCCATCTGTCATGACAGCAAGATCATCATCTGGTATTTTATCTTGTTGAGGCACTGGCCTCCTAGCAATAATCTTAGAAGGATATAGGAAAGATGAGGTTACCTTATGAGAGCACTTGGACTCTTGTTTCTCTTGATGAAACTCATGTGTAGATCATTTTGGGAGATCTCTGCTTCAAATGATGTGATTGTGTAATTTCTACTTCCTCGATACTTATCCTGACACCTACTAGAGAGACTGGGTTACAACTCCCATCACTCCAGCCAGAACACTGGATGGAGATGTGGAGAGTCATAGTCCAACAGATGTGAAGGGCCTCATGTTGGGGATAGCTGCTCTACGCAATAGAGAGACATCCACCTGTGCTGAAGAAATCTCTTTCTTTTCAGGATCTGCAAGTGCAGCTTGATGATACAACTCATTTGAATGAAGACTTCAAGGAGCAGCTGGCAGTCTCTGACCGGCGGAATACTCTCCTCCAATCTGAGCTGGATGAGCTGAGGGCTCTGTTGGACCAGACAGAACGTGGCCGTAAACTGGCTGAGCAAGAGCTGCTGGAAGCCACAGAACGTGTTAACCTTCTGCACACCCAGGTTGGTTCTCTGATAAATTTTGCTGATTTCCCCAGTCCCCAAACATTCTGTAGAATAGTCATGGTGGAGGACAATGCAGATTTTGGACAAAATATGACCTCATTAGCAAGCAAGCTTGTACAAAAGTCCTTCATTCCCCAGGGGAGGAGGAAAATAAATTGCATATTACATGGTGAGCAATAATTTTAACATGTTTGTAGTTTCCTGGCCTCTAGATAAAAGAAAATTGGCTTTGAACTACACTTCTATGACCTCTTCCACCTCACTTAACATAATATTTACCCAACAAGAAAATTGTTTTTCTCCTGTTGTGGTCTCTTTCTGTCCAAATGACCTTCTTTACTTTTCTACTGTTCTCCCCTTGTATCACATTCTCTTACAAGAACATTAAAGAATTATTCATAGCATTTCATTACCAGAATGTTATTTCCTGTTGCTTGTCTGAGTTCAGGTCAGCCAAACAACAAATTCTTTGGTTAGGGCATGACCCAGGCACATAGTAAGCATTTGCTATTTCAATTGGAGAATGTTAATGTAATTTCCTTCTATGAAATAAACAAAATTTATAAAATGCATAATCTGGGCTAGATTGTCTTCTGTGTTGTTTTCTTATTCACAGTTTGGCATAAAATTATCACCCCAATATTGACACTGTACTTAATTGTACAACAGAGTGGGCTGCATAGATAATGTCTAAGCCTATTATTTTGATGAGGGCAGCTTCAAGATGTCATTTTCTGTAAACTGTTTTTGATTGCCTGAAATGTAGATTTCATCTCATTTTGTGAGAGATTGTTTTGCATTAGATGAAAAAAAATGCTAGAAAAACATTGAGCCAATTTTTCCAAAAGCAAAATACAGTCTTAGCTCTGCACTGAATTACTTTATCACATATGTTCTCAATACTCAGGATAGAAGCTCAGGGAGAGGATTCATCTTGGAAGCAAAAACTGAGCTTCTTGTAGGGAATGGCCCAGAGCATTTTGCTGCCTGAGATAGGACAGTAAATGGCAACTTCCACTTATTGCAGTGAAAGTGCATGGTACCAAAACAAACCAAGTTATGTAGACAGATAAGGCAGCACAAGCACTGGCAGCAAAATAGCAAATTAAATCACTAGCTATTTGCTACCTTTTAACACACACCAAATCTGCTGCCTAGGATGGCTGCTGTACTCTTTTTGATGGTAGGGCCAACCCTACCTCATTGACTTTTATAATCTCTTCTGAACCTCTCTGGGTCCAGATCTAATTAGCAGTCCTAACTAGATTAAACCCACTGAATAAATAAGAACATTGTATGTAAACTCTTAAGTAAGTTCCATTCATTTAAGTTGGGGTTGGCAGTCCCTGTCCCTTACCCCACTCCAGGCTGGTGTCACAAATGCCAAACATAAAGCTAAAGAAAAGCTAGCAGTCACCCCCAGTTCAGTTTTAGCTTTACTGTCAGATGATTTTGTTGCAGGGTTTTGCACCCCTCCAGCTCCCTCAGTGGGAAAAAATGGAGCTAAAGTAAAACCAGCGATTACCAGTTTTGCTTTAGTTTTATTTTAAGCTCTTTCCTTTCCTTGGGCAGGCTATAAGGTTGTGGAGTTTCTTTGTGTCAATGGCTATTTTTGTTTCAACTCAGTGCTTTGGGTGATTTTTTTTAGTGATTATTTAGTCTTTTCTGGGTTTTTGAGGGTGATGTTGTTGTTGTACAAAAGAGTGTTTTGAAGGAATTGGGTGCCACACAAAAAAAAAAAAAAAAAGGGGGGGGGGGGGGGCTTCCCACAGCCTCCATTTTCCTCATCCTATTTTAAAGCACATGTCATCTCCCCCTCCCACTACTTTAGTCAAAAGAAGTTTTCTAGGGTAGCTTAATGCACAAGGGAAAAGGGATTGGGATGGAGTCTGGAGGTTTTTAAAAAGAGACTGAAGGGCTATCTGTCAGGAGTGTTTTGATTAAGTATTCCTGTATGGCAGGTGATTGGATTGAATGGCCCCCATGGTCTATTTCAACTCTATGATTCTATAGAAAAAGGAAGAAATGTGCTGTTTATTATTTGGGCCACTTTGCATACTGGAAGAAAAATGGGATATTATTTATAATTATTATTTTTATTTATAATAAAGATTTATTTTTATTTTATTTATTGCTAGCCCACCCAGTCACGAAGAATCCGGGCGGGTTACAACAATAAAATACATCAAATTACAATAGAGTTAAAAAAAATCAAACCCTAGACCTACCCCCCCATTCCAAATACTAAAACAGAATTAAACATTAATAGTATAAAAACATTAAAAACATTAAAGACATTAAACAAAACACCAAAATTTTTTTATGGTATTTATACCCCGCCCTTCAGCCCTAAAGGCTATCAGAGCAGCTTACAATTATTATTTTTAATTAGACAGTTTCCTGCCCTCAGGCTTACAATCTAAATATACTTTAAAAAAATTAATGAAGTGACATTTTAATATAATAATGTGTAGCACTTGGGCCCAAACACTATACTCTAGTTGGAACTACAGTTGGATTTAAGCCTAATTCTATTCTGTACTTAGGAAAATATAGACAGTGATAACCCATTTACTTGTGATATAGTATGTGTACAGCGATTAGAAGCATTATTTTTGTGGGCTACAACTTCCAGTCTCAACTTGGCCAGTGTGACCACAAGCTAAGAGACTCTGGGAGCTGCAATCCAAAAAGGTAACTTACCAAACCCTGTATGTGAAATTGAATTCAGTCAGTATTGTACATAATTGGATCAGCACTAGTCCTAGGAGATGATAAAGACAGTTATATGCTTCTGATGAATGAACACTCCTTTTTCTCTTCTTTCTTTCCAAATCCAGAATACAAGTCTGATCAGTCAGAAAAAGAAACTAGAGACTGATATTGCTCAAATGCAAAATGAAGTGGAAGAAGCCATACAGGAGTGCAGGAATGCTGAAGAAAAAGCCAAGAAAGCAATAACTGATGTAAGTTGGCTAGTCCCCTCCTGTATGTACCTACTCTGGGTTTCCCCCCCCCCTTGTCACTCATTTCTGAAACAAGTATATTTTTATGTAGGCAAATCAGAGTTTATGAACATTATTTTATTTGGACATACTAAGATGTTTCTCTTTTTCCAATATACCATATCCCCGTATATGAGCCCTTATATCTATGAGCATGATCTTCCTAGGCATATTTGATGGATATAAGGGAGAAGGTCTTGTTGGTGGCTACTCCCAAACTTTGAAACTCACTCCCTAGGGAGGCTAGAAAGCCTCCCTCCATAATGATGTTCTTCCAGGAAGTGAAAACTCTCCTATTCCTACAAACTTTCAGGAATTGACTGCAATGGGCTTTTAATGGTGTGTTGTTTTGTTTATTATACTACTTTTTAATTGATGTTTAAATAGTTTTATTTTTATAGATCGATTAAAATAACACTCGTATATGAAACAGATTTCTTTAATATCTTTAAACTGTTCAAGTCTCAACATAAGGTACTGAATTCCAGTACTGGGGAATACTACTACTTCTGGGTGCTCTTTGGCAAGTTACATTCTCTCAGCCTCAGAAGAAGGCATTGGCAAGCCCCTTCTAAACAAATCTTGGCAAGAAAACCCTATGATAGGGTCACCTTCGAGTCACTATAAGTCAGAAACAACTTGAAGGCACATGGCCTATTACTACAGGAGGAGGAGGAGGAGGTGGTTAGAATTTAGGCCACACTAGGTGTGGCCATCAGATTGCTTTTCAAATCTCTTAGAAGTGATAAAGTTTAGGCCTCTGCAAGACTGAGTGTTTCCTTTCTGGAGACAGGGAGAGATGAAGGAAGGAAAGAAGGAAGGATGGAAGGAAGGAAGGATTGAAGAACCATTAGAAAGAGACATTTGACTTGCCTGATTTTGGTTTGTGCTCCATCTACAGCCAACTTCAGTTCCTAACCAATGATCATAACACCCTCAGCATAAAAAAAAAAGGGGGGAGGTCTGCCACTGATTTAGTCCCATCATGATTTTATAACATAACCATGAAAGACACTTATGTGAAATGTAACAACTCTGTATCAGTGGTATGCTTTGTCCAGGGAGATTTTCCTGGTATCTACCTTGTGAAGATGTGTCCTGTTTCTTTGACATGATTTTGTACCTTTATCTTATTTCAGGCCTCCATGATGGCTGAAGAACTTAAAAAAGAGCAAGATACCAGTGCTCACCTAGAGCGAATGAAAAAGAACATGGAACAGACTATTAAAGATCTGCAAAAGAGACTGGATGAAGCAGAGCAAATTGCTCTCAAAGGGGGCAAGAAGCAGATTCAAAAGCTGGAATCCAGGGTGTGTATCTAACAGTCTACTTGTGATACCTATTGCTACACTTCAATCGCCTTTGACCATAAAAGTTTCATGGGCCCTTAGTATCCACTAGGGTTTGATCATGGATACTAAAATCCATAGATGCTCAAGTCCCATTAAATGTAATGGCATAGTAAAATGGTGTCCCTCATATAAAATGCTAAAATCAAGCTTCGCTTTTTGGAATGTATATTGTTTCTGAATATTTTCAAGCTGTGGATGGCTGAATCTGTGGATAAAGAATTTATGGATATGGAGATCTGACTGTAGTGTGTTCATACTTAAAGTGGGAATTCAAATCATACCAGAGTTGTTATGTAACAGATAGTATTATACAGGAGAGTTCAATACTGATGCCAAAAGCCTTTTAGTAAATACTGTTAAAGTACATTCAGAATACTTAATATTTAATATCGAGTTCTTTGAGTTACTGCTATGAAGCAGAACCACTCTGAAAACAATGCTTGCTGCTCTGTATATACAATATGAATGCTTTTTGTCTGGGTGCAGGTCCGTGAGCTGGAAAATGAACTAGAGGCAGAGGTTCGTCGTAATACAGAATCTCTGAAAGGAGTCCGCAAATATGAGAGGCGAATCAAAGAGCTGACTTACCAGGTAATCATAATTAAAATAGGACAGCTGCAATATTGTATATTTACTTTCCAAACACAGAAGCTAGCCCTGTCACTGAAATAAAGTAGAATTGCCAGAGACTTTGCATATCCATGCCAGTAAGTAACAGCCCAAGGATGAATCTCAGCAGCTCTTTTTTCCTTCTCTCTCTGTCATCTTCTATGCTGCCTGAAGCAGCTCTTAGAAGACTGAGATGTCTGGATCAAAGATGCTTCTGTCTCTCATTTTCTGCCTCTCCCTCCTTCTGAGCCCCTCAGTCATGCCAGGAAACATGGAAGGAAGAAAATGAGAATGCAAGTTTGCAGCTAGGAAGCCAAGCATACACAGTTTTCAGTGCAGCCTAGAGGAGTAGCAATATCAGCCAATTGTGTCAGTTGTATTGCTACCAGAATGTAATGTGTTGATTGTTGTATGTGTGATGGTTGATACATACTGGATCGTTGTAAAGATTTGGCTGAGCAGAGTTCTCAACAATTTATTTGATTAGTCCTAGTTAACTATTTTGCTGTGGCTTTGGAGAATCAAAACCAAAAGGAATCCATACCCAAATGTATCCATTCCAACTTGTCAAGAACAGGGACGTAGCCAAGGGAGGGGGGGTTCTTGGGGTCCGGACCCCCCCCTCCATGACAAAAATAAAGGGGTTGGGCTGTGCTGCGCCGCCGCCCCCCCCCAATTATAAAAGGGGCCCACTCCCGGCCCCCCCCCCCCCCATCCTAAAATCCTGGCTGCGTCCCTGTCAGGAAACAGTGTAAACATTAGGTGATCAGGACTGTTGAGATGGAAATGTCAACTTTTTTACTAGGTTAAATCTAGCAAGTCTGAGATCAATATCTAATGCTTGACTCTCTTAAATGGTGCTATGTACAGATACCCATTGACATGACCCTAGGTACAGTGCAATCCATGAGAACACCCAGCTCTATGATACTATTCCCATCTACCACTATGAGATTACTAGGTGGTGGTTGCTTAGCAACAGAAGAATAAAAGTCATTACCCAATTAATTGTTTAGAGAAGGAAGAACTCTATGACTTGTATTACTTCTGGGCTCTGTACTATCATTGACTTCATTTTCTTTCTCTTTTGACATTTATTGGTCATTGTGGGAGAAGACAGAGCAACCTTGCATGGGCCGTCTCAAGCTCCATCAAAGGAATACAATCTAATAATAATAATAATAATAATAATAATAATAATAATTTAGTCCATTGCCTTTACTAAGATTAGAATATCATTAATGAATGCCTGTCACAGTTTACCTTTTTCTTCTTTCGATACTTTAAAGGCAGAGGAAGACAAGAAGAACTTGACAAGAATGCAAGAATTGACTGATAAACTGCAGCTAAAAGTGAAAAGCTATAAGCACCAAGCAGAAGAAGCTGTAAGTTGGAACAGTGTAATGAAGGGGTTGGAGATCTTTGGCCCTCCTGATATTTTAGCCTACATTTCCACCATTCTACCCAGCATAGCTAATAGTGAGAGATTGTAGAAGTTATAGTTCAAAACCCTGGGAAGGTCAAAGGATCCTCACCTTTATTATGATGTGTGTATAATGAATGAATTGAGAATTAACCTAAACATTGCTGTGAACAGCTAAGATAAAAGAGTCTTCTTCAAATTACAGAAAGAAGACAAATTACTGATATGTTTTGCTTTGTTTTAAAGAAAGGGTGCTTTAACAGTTACTAGAACTTGGACTGCAAAAGGACATTATTATTCAAGACTGCTTATACCCAGCCTTTCCCCCCCAAACAAGGATTCAAGGTGGCTTACAAATTGAAACAAATACAAAAAGCAACATTAACATATAATTAAACTATTAACACCACTACAAACAGTTCTATACATACAATTTAAAATGTTAAAAAACGGTTTAAAAAAGCAGAACAAGTAAAACAATACAGCACACTCTTAAAACCTCTGTCTTTCTAGACACACAAGATTCTTTATTTATGTTTCTAAGTACATGCCTTTTTGTACTTTAAAATAATTAAAAGGATTCATATCAACATTATATTAAATTCATAGTGGCTTTCCATATTTAATTTAACGTTTATATAGACAGGAGTTCAGGACCACAGTAAGGGAGGATAAAAAAAACCTCAACATCATCTCTGTGGTCTCAATAAAAAAAATCACCCCTCTGAAAATGCTGTTTGTACTGGAAGAAAGAGAAGCTGCTACTGGTGCACAGCTTTGGTCTGGAAGATTTTCATCAGGACTGTGGTGTGAAATGTAAGGGTTAAAAATAAAAAGAAACTTCAACCATGCCACAGCTCTGAGTCCCCGTTGCACAGCTGCTGTTTACAGCTGAAATAATAAACACACACAAAGCCAAACCACACTTCTAAGAAAGCACGCATTTTGGCATCAGTTTTAATGACAGTTGGATTCTTATGAATTCTTACATCCCTTGTGCCAAGTAGGGGGTCTGGAAATGTTTCCAGTCACCATGATGGTACTTTATTCATTGGTAGCTTGCTGTCTACTGAATCCTGTAAATCTCGATACTGTATCTTTCTTTTTCAATATGCACAGTTCTCTCATCTCCAAATGAACAGAAGAAGGCTTTTAGAGTACATATAAAGTCCCTCCTATCAATGCTTCTTAAGCTATCTATTGTAAGGGAATGGCAATTTGTTTGTTTTTTTCCTGTGTGCCAGTGGATGGTACAATATTTGGCTATACAGTGGGTCCTTGTTATCTGCTGGGTTTGGTTCCAGGATCCCCTGTGGATAACAAAATCCGTGGATGTTCAAGTCCCATTAAATACAATGGCATAACAAAATGGTGTCCTTTATATAAAATTGGAAAATCCAGCTTTACTATTTGGAACTTTTACTTTTAAAAAATATTTTCAAGCCGTGGATGCTTGAATCTGTGGATAAAAAATCCATGAATAAGGAGGGCTGATTGTAATGTTATGTTTCTTTTCTGGTCACTCTGCAGAGACTGGAAAGTGATGATTCATGGACCAACACTGATCTATGGACCATCACCTTAAATAACATTGCCTATGAAAGTTTCTGAAACTCTCTCCCTGATACTTTGTATTGTGTCCATATGCAAATAAACCATATAGAAAAGGTTAATTTCTTCTCCTCAGCCATGCTAGCCTTTTCAAAAAAATAAAATGTCATAATTATATTTGTGATTCACTTCTGAACATAAGAGGGAATTATTCTTAATATGTATTGCATACAATCACAAAGCTAAATACAGTTTCATTAAACCACAGAACAGAAAATGAATTACACTTTGGTACAGAATCATTTGTCTTAGCATTCCAGTGCATGACAAATGATGCCACTCTGTCATAAAATGTGTCATTCTGTGTTCTGTTTATGCCTCAATGAATATCACAGATGGATCTGACTTAATACACTAAAGATCAGAAACAATGTGTTTTTGCTTTAATTTAATTAAAAATCTGTAGTACAAGGACAAGGTCTATAAAATAATTTGCTGTATAGGGTTTCAGTTAAAAATGAGAGTTCTCAAAAGGTGAGACAGACCTTCTTACTTGCTGCTAGAGGAGGCATTAAAATGTCTGTATTTCTTGTTTTGGCCAAAAGGCAAAATAGGAAACTCTTTTTCTTCTCCCTCACCCGTCATCCAGCCCAACTCTTGTTTCAATCAGTAATTCCCATCAGTGTTGACTCACACAGACGAAAATTTATGGAATATTCACTCATGGATTTTTGTGCTTCTTTGAGTTACCATCTGAACATGCTATGGTTTTAAGTAGCCTTTTTTTCAGCAACCCCCACCCTACAATATGGGGCCCTCCCACACTATATAATTATAGTACTACAATCCTATTTTTAACGGTCATGGCAACATCCTATTGAATCCTGATGTCCAGTTTATAGAGATGCATTTAGTATTCTCAGCCAGAGAGCTCTAGTGCCTCACCAACCTACTATAGAATCCCAAGATCCCATAGAATGGAGCCATGGCAGTTAAAGTGGAATCATAGCACTATAATTGTTTAGTACAAAAGGGCCACTGATTCCCTGCATTGTAACTTCTGCCACTTGATTGGTGGATCAAGGCCATTGGGTATCTTTGCTGGGGATGATGGGACATGTGGTCCAACATATATAAAGAGTAACAAATGATGGGAAGGGTGGCCTAGGCTTCTTGTTCCTGGCTTGCTTGCATATTGCAGAAGATATTATGGTAGTGAGACAATTTTCATGTCCCTTTGTTCCTCTCCAACAGGAAGCTCAAGCCAACCAGTACCTTGCAAAGTACAGGAAACAGCAGCATGAGCTGGATGATGCTGAAGAAAGAGCAGAAATAGCAGAATCCCAGGTCAATAAGCTCAGGACCAAGTCAAGAGATATAGGCATGAAAAAGGTATGTCATTGTCAGTCAGAGGAACCTGTAAAAGGAGTTTGAGTTGGGACCAATAATAAGGCAAGCAGGGGCAGGCAGACATGCTTCCAAAGACCTACCTTTCCCCTTTAGAGGGAACCCCTTTATGTGCCTGTATGTGTGAAACTGTCTCTCCTGTTTCTCCTCTTCCCAAAAAGGAGTAGAAGTTTCTGCTTGGTAGCATGAATCCTGTGTGATGTGATATGGTAGGTCTACCATGTCTAGTTCAGAGACAGATGAAGGGTGCTCCTTCCATCCCAGCTACCACTGTCCTGGCCTAGGAGGGAAAGAAGAAGGGCAATATCACCTTCTCTACTGCTATTCCCTTAGCTTTTTGTGTCATGTCTTTTTTGGATTATAAGCATGAGGGCAGGGAACTATCTAATTAACAATTTGTAAGCTGCTCTGACAGAAGAGTGGTGTATAAATGCAATGAATGAATGAATTAATGTAAAACTTCAAGCAAATATCAGCAAAAATGAAAACTATCAGAAGGTATCAACATGCTGAGCAAGATGATGAGATATTTTCCAATTTTTCACATTTCAGCACTTTGTCCTGAGTTTTTCAAAGGAGCTTTTGCATGCAAAATGATTTTTTTTGAAAGCAGGAAAAATTTCTTCTTCTTCTTCTTCTTCTTCTTCTTCTTCTTCTTCTTCTTCTTTCTTCTACATAAAACAATATTTTTACAGGAAAGAAACTTTTCCCTGCCAGAACCACCTTCAGAATGTTGTGCAAAAGAAGTCTTGGAATTTGATAAACCTATCACCAATTAACATATTTTTTCACAAGGTGCCTTGATGTTTCTTGAAAGCATAAAAAACATTTGAAAGTATTGTTAACATCCCTGGTATCAGGGAGGGAACCACCAGACCCTAGTGTGGGGTTGGGCAACTGTAGCCATCTAGATGTTTTATGAGTGCATCTCTTATTCCCAGTTCTGGGGAAAGAGTGGGATACA
>NW_024802934.1:4722308-4755212 GCF_019175285.1 Sceloporus undulatus
AATAATAATAATAATAATAATAATAATAATAATAATAATAATAATAATAATATCCCTAACCATATGCTGTACTGGCCTAGGGCTGATGGGTTTTGTACATCATCCAGAGGGCCACAGTTGCCCACCCCTGTTCTAGTGACTAAGGGCCTATCATTTTATCTTTTACACAGAGGAAGGTTTATATACAAATGACACTATGGGTTTGACTGTATATAGAACATTATAGGCCATAGTTGGGGAACCTTCAGCCCTCAAGTTGTTTTGGACCTCAGTTCCAATAATCCCTTAGCATCAGCTATGATGGCTTCTGCTCCTGGAGGTAAAGTTGAAGACTTTGGATACCCAAACGTCTCTCCTTTCTCCCACATTGTAGATCATAGGAAACAATTTCACTATGAAATTTATTTGAAAGTTCTAAGCCAAAAGCATATTATCAATATGTTATTTAAGTCTAGGCTAAACTTATTAAAGCCTGCCTACCACATATTAATTATCCAGGCTAAATATTTTTCCCATGTAATGATACCTTTGGAAGGACTATAATTAATATAAGAATTAATTCATAAAGTTTCAATCTAGGACTGGGAGGGCTGACAATAGATTTTGTTAGAATGTGGATTACACCCTAAAACATTTAAAACTGGCAGTTAACACCCTTAGTATTGGCTGATTTAAATTATTTTGGCAGCTACAGTTCATATTTTCTGAGTTTTTTATCAGCATTATTTTCTCTAATGATGGGTATTGTATTCACTAATGTACAGAATGAAAGCTCCCACAGAACAGTAGAGGCTAAGAAAGAGGCCTTTGCTGGCACAGTGCTTAATCATATGATGCTGTTGTCATGGCCACTATTCTGGAGGCTCCACAGGAGGACGCCAGAATAGAAAAGCATGAAGGCTTGCAGCCTGAGTGGAGCTGCAAAGCTTCTACTTTCCCATGATGTTTATAACAGGCACAGTAAAAACACAACCACTTCCTCCACAGGTGAGGACAGTGGCTGCATCTCCTGCAGCTTCTTGTTATGAGTTTACAACACTATAATAAAACCACAGTTTGATTTTGCAATGCAAAGTGGAGGTGGCAAATTCCAGCAACTTTTAGAAATACAGAGGCGGTTAATTGTTTGTCAAATCAAAACAGGAAGAAGCTGTGTGCAGGATATTGTGCCTCCTCTTCCTGTATTTCAAATATTACACAGTCATAACTATGAAAGGAGAATCCTGCTGGATCAGGTTAAAGATAAATCTAGTCCAGGATCCTGTGGACACACACATAGCTGTAGGAAGCCTACAAACAGGACATGAGGTTAACAAAGGGCTCGAACAGACAGGCCAAAATAAAGCTGTTTCAGGTCACTTTGGAGGTATACTGTTTAAATGACACAGGCATCTTAAGAGGCCAGAAGCTGCGCCAAAGCTATGCTGCAGTCCTTAGGACTGGAACGTGGCTTTGGCGTGACTCCGACCTCTTATCATTTAACAGCATCATTTAAACAGCAAACCTCCAAAGTGACCCGAAGCAGCTTTATTTTGGCCTGTCTGTTTGAGTGCATAGTCTGTTTCACATGTTACCCCCTGCTAGAGTTGGCAACTGACACTCACAGGTGTATTGCTTTTGATCCTAAAGAGAATTTGGAGAATGCTAGATTCTAGATAGCTCATTATTATAAAGTTGTGGTATTTTTTTGGAAGCATATAAGGTGACAAGGTTTAAAAAAAAGGCTACATTGAACGTCCAAAGCTCTGTTCTAGCAGAGGAGTTTGTTCTTCATTTCACCTTTCAAATTTTTATTCCACACTACCATACAGATTGGGTCGAGGAAATCCATAGAGATAAAATTCAAATATAAATTGCAGCTTTCAAAGTGTGTGTGTGTGTATGTATGTGTTTACTTAACGTATCTTGCTACACCAGGCCTCTAGACTTCTTGGAAACTAAGGTTCTTCATAATTAAAAACATTCTTAATTCCAAATGGCCTACCCTGCCAACAGCTAATATTTGAAGAGACATATGCTGTGCTTTTTAATAATGTTGAAGATGTTCCAACTTTTATCATTGCAATGCTAGGCAATTATTAAGCCTCTCCCTTCTACAGAGCCATTTTCCTTCCACATTAACTTTTGAAGCATGGCTGTCTCTTATTTCTGCCCAGCGCTTTGCAAATTATTTCTCTTTTCCATAGGGTCTTGGTCTGCAAACTTTGGGCACCATGAAAAACAGCAAATTATTACTCACTTAATTTGTTGTTAAGGCATTTTTTCTAATAGGATGGAAACAAGATCCTTTTTGAATTTTCTCCCTCAGGTGCCAAAATAACTTGACTGCATTTAGCTATATTAATTTGGAAGAGTTATTGGTGGTTGGGGGCACCATTGATCTTTTTCTTGAGGCATCAGACTTCCTTGGGTTGTGTCTGCTTTTCCTCTTCCCCAAAAATATTTGGACTGGCTCGCTAAAACTTTTTTGTAACCTGACTCCCTATATTCTAGTTCAGTGAATTTCTGTACAGTGGTTACTACACACTTGAACCCCTTACAGATGTTGTAACTGATTAGAATACATGCATAAGGCAAGGATGTCCACTTCCAGTGGCAAGCTTCAGCCCTGAATTACACATGTCAGATTATCAAACAAGTACCCCCCCTCCCTTGCTGCACATAGTGTATATACATACAGGATATTTCAGATGCTGAAATGAAAGGGCTTAGGCTCATTTCAGTCTTAGAACATCTACAAGTAGAGGCACGTGCTGGCTTCCATGGTATTGGGATGGTGAATTCACCCTAGGTTTTGTCTGAACTTAAAGGAACTAGCTTTAAATAGGTTTCTGAAATAGCTTCAGCACCCTGGATAGTTCCTTTAAAATTTAGATTAGAGCCCTGGATAGATTCCAGCTGCCATGGTCTGCATGATTGCAGCTGAATATGTGATCTTTCTTGCTTGAAAGCACTGAGTGTGGAGACAGATGGGAGGACTACCTCTAGAGTTGGACCCACACTGAATGAATTGAAGTTGTTTATTTTCCATTGTAGTCAATCTGACTTGAGCAATGATCAATTTGTCTCATCGATATCAATGGAAATGATGTTCTGCTAACTTAGACTGATTTCAGTCCATAGTGGTTTAGATGTAAGGACATTATTGCACACACAGAAATCACCACTGGGTGCTGCCTTCATCAGTTGATAAGCATGCCTGTGAGTACCATCCTTTGAGAACACTCAGACATTCTGTATTTATGTCTTACTGTGCAGAACACAAGAATTAAGCCCCAGCATTCTTTGCAACATAGTGAAATTATTCAAAGTTACTCCTTTACCATTACCTACATTAGTTTTACATGCCCCTCCCTCCATAAAAATCCCACTCCAGGTAGGAAATTCAGGACAGCTCTGTTAGTGAAACAGCATATTATGAAACAAAGGGTGGACGAATATCAGGAATCACAGTGAGAAACATATATTTTGTTTATTTGATCAGTGAGTATTTACTCAGAAATAAATTTCTCTTGTTCACTGAGTGGTATTATAAATGTTCTGAGGAGCCTCCTCTAACCTTGAGCTGTTCAAATGTGTTGGATTACAACTATAATCTTTCCCAGCTACCATTCTATTGGAGCATGATGGCAGTAATAGTCTACTATATCTGAACTGCACCATGTTGGGGTAGGCTGATAAAAAGACTTTTGCTATAAGAAGCAATGTAGTCATTTCTATTGTATTTCAACTACACTATCATCTTTTATTGTGTATTTCAGGTTCACGAGGAGGAGTAAAGGCATTGTACCTTGAATATGGTGTTTGCATGGAGGACATCTAGCTAATGCTGGATCAGAATAAAACAAACACCCTGAAAAATAAAGATAAAATTAATATTTACTGTTGTCCTTGCTATGTGTCTTTTTGAGTTGCATTTTTCCAGGCCTTCATATTTAGATATGAAAAATAACTTCTCTTCTGTTAAAATTTGGGCCCAGTACATACCTCCAGGAAAGCGCAGGGTGGCAGTGGCCTGTTTGGCTGCGGAGTGATGCTGCAGCAGCCAAACTGCCTGGCCTCCCTCCCTCCCCCCGCCCCCCCCCCAAAAACCCAGAAAAACCAGGTTATTTTTGTGATGGAGCTGGCACATCACGAGTGTGTCATTGGTGCACTTGTGACATAAGGGACATGTATACACTGTGCGTCCCTTATGTCAAAATGGCGGCACCCATGGGAATGGGATGCCACCATGATGCCGCTGCTGATACACCATAGGGTTCGGGAGCATGTGGTTAATGCACGCTCCTGAACCCTAGTATCGGCACTGCTATGCTCCTTTTGGCCCATCTCTACTGGGCCTTAGATTAATTCCAATATGTAGAGAGATCTTGTAGCACCTTTGAAACTAACTAAAGAAAGTAGTTGGCAGCATGAGCTTTCATAGACTTAAGTCTACTTCCTCAGATGCATTTCCTGTCAGCTTCTTTCTTTAGTGCTGATTCCACAGACTAACACGGCTATATCTTTGAATTAATTTCAATGTTCATTTTAGGGTGGTGGAGCTAACGGGACTGTGTTGGACAGGTTCCAACAACATCCCTAGATGTACAAATCAAATAATGAGATATGAATTATCTAGAGTCACTCCACTGAACACATGAGCCGAACATGCTCTGAAAATCTGGAGGCCTAATGTGAATTGTACCATCCCCAATATCAAAGCCAGACGTTCACTTTTGTTTTTATATTTTGGAGAAAGACAAAACAGTGTGCAAGAAGCCTAGCTGGTATTCCTTGAGGCTCCCAAGAATGGAAAAAGCAAGTTTTTTCACCAAACTTTTGTTTCAAAACAGGAGTAGGATTCTCTGGGTTTCAGTGAGGGCCTAACAGGCTATTAAAAGACTCCGGTAGTGAAATGCCATTTGCAGACCATGGGAATCTCACCCTTGGGTTAAGAGCATAATGACTAAAAACTGAAATGTTCTGGAATGCAAAAACACGCATAAATTGCTCAGGCCAAAATTCTCTGAGTGGTCTCAAGGGGAAGTATTTTGTTTATTTGTTTTGATGGAACTGACTCTGTAGAACCAGTCGGGGGTTCTTCTCCCTCTGCATACTCTTGCAAGCCCTCAAAATCTTTGAGGAGTTGTAGGAAAGGCAAAAAAAAGAGGGATATTTCTGCTTGTGCAACATTTGCTCCCTTCCTAAGTTTCTGATAATGCAAATACTTCAGAAACAGTAATATATCTCGTCCCACTTGAAGAAATAATTCCCCGTGGAGCATTTTAAAAAAGCAATCTTAGATAAGATTGGTCTGTCCCATTCATGACCTTAACTAGGCTTGTTCAAAGTCTTGTTTCACTGTTGCATTCCATCAAGATAATTCCTCTAGCTGGCATCTCTTCCTTCATATCCTGGTGAGCTGAGCTTCTGATGTGCTCTGTGCAGAATGCTGCAATGGAAAGTGGGCAGGTGTGTGAAATGACAGAGTGTTACAGATAGGCAATAACTCAGCAGTCATCCAGTTTGCAGAAAACAGAAATATTCAGATACATAAACCAGGAACTGCAGGAGAAATAGCAGGGAAACAGTGGCTGTTATTAAGCTCATCAGCGTGACCAATTTGATCACACAGGAAAAATACAAGATGTTTCCCACTTGTCAGTATCCTTTTGACTGATGATTCTCACTGTAAGGGGACATAACCTGGGACTGTAAATATATATGTAAAGTTGTTAACATAAGCAAAAAGGCATTTAGTTCTTAATTACAGTTGGCAACTCAGGTAGGGTGGAGAACAAATCCTTCCTTCCTTCCTTCCTTCCTTCCTTCCTTCCTTTTTCATATTTAGGAGTAGCCTCACTGAAATCACTGGGACTTCAATTTGTCACGAGATATTTAAATCCCACCACCTAGTGAAGCCATGTAGTGGGATTTAAATATCCATGTGTAAGTCCGTGGATATGGTAGCCCCACAGAGTTCACTGTACACAGGGAACCTTCTAAAATGGAGCTGACTCTTTTAAGGGATATCTGTACATAGCTGTTAAGAAAATCCAGCATTTAGCACAGAATTCATGCTTAATCTAGAAAGAAGGCTGTCACCTTACATCTCAATGAGCCTGGTCTAATTTGCGTTTTTCTCCTGACAAGTGCTATGAATCCTTTTCTATACTGACCCTGCAATGCTAACACACACAAATAGGTTTTTATGAAACCAGACCAAAATAGCTTATAAAGACTAGTCAAATAGACCAACCCAATGTGAATGGCTCTTAACTGAGTACAATCTGTAATTTGCATAGGGAGGCAGCAGAGGAAGGATGGAAGAAAGTAAAAGCAGTGTAGGCAGGGAAATAACTCTTTACTGTAATTATATGGATGCAAATACAGTTGTAGTAGCAGAAGGGAATGAACAACATTTCACAGGAAAGGTGGGTTTTGGCAAAAGATTGGGAAAAAAAGAGAGCTTGAGAAAGAAAGCAGTGGTATTTATTCTAGTACCATTAGTAGGACTAAGACAAGGAAGCGTATTTAGTGTTGTACGAAACTGGCTTGGCAGCTTTAAATGTTCTTCCATATGTTTTGTTAAACATAAATCAGCCATGGTTTCTGACAAGACATGAGGAAGTAATTATACACTAATGATTTCAGATGATTAGTGGCTTCATAGGAGTGCAACTGACAAAAAGAGAAAAAAAGGAAGTCAGCCTTTAACTTTGGAACATGTAGCCCTGTCACTGAGTTCCATTCTTCCTTGTCACTAGATAAAGTAGCATGAATGCATAATCTGTTTTCCATGGAGGACGGTCTTTTTCATTATCCAAGCTTTGTATTAAAACATGAGCTGCAATGTTTGTTCCAGCACTCAACTAGCACTTTGTCACTCTGGGGTTACACACTTCACACTGACAACACACAGACACGGTGGCAAAGACTTACTCACATTATTCTTAATAATTAACAGTGCTGTTAAGGATTTAGGAGTTTAAAATGGCTTGAATACTTCTAGAAAGGCTAGAGAAAGACAGTACTTTCATTTCAACTTACCTCACTCTTCCTCCATGTAAACTTTTTCCTCCTCCTCCTCCTCCTCCTTCCTAGCAGCTCATTCCCTAAAAATAAGTCCCAAAAGCCAAGCTCATAGTAACTACAACAGCTGCTCCTATAATCAAAGATTAATCTGAAAGACATTAATCTGAAAGAAAGATGCCTTGCTGGTGCAGTGGTTAAATGCCACTACTGCAGCCATTCACAGCTACAAGGTTGTGAGTTTGATCCCAGGACTCCAGGGCCCACTCAGCCTGGCATCCTTCTGTAGATCACTAAAATGTGTACCCAGCTTGTTGCTGGCAATTGGCTTACATGTTGTAAACTGCTTAGTGCTTAAGTACATTGATAAGGTGTATAGAAATGTACTTGCTACTGCTATTGCTATATACACTATCTTTCACTGTAGCAAGAAAGGGCAACATAGTGTGTATGTGTGTGTGTGTGTGTGTACACTTATTTATTAAAATATTTATATCTCCCCCTTTGTCTGAAGATCTCAGGTACAATCGAACCAATCTAACAAATTTTATAAAGTACAGTCTGCCCTTCCCTTACATGGGCGATCCGTTCCAGACCCCCCCCCCCCCCCGCGTAAGGGGAATTCCATGTATGCTTGAGCCCCATTTAAATGAATGGGGCTTGTGCACACGGCAGCACGGTGGTGTAGCAGCGCATATGCACCACATGCGTGTGAACCACTACTTCTTATAAGGCATGCTGCCCCTTTTCCCAGCACATTGTATATTTAGTATAAATGAAAATAATTTTTAAAACCTAAAAATATATTAACAGATTGAAAGGGTTTAAGTGGTTTAAAATAACTGAAAATCGATTGAAAGCATTTGTGTGGGATAGTTTTGTATAATCAGTTAGGCCCCCAAGGCTTTAAACAACCATTTCTTTACTTAATGCCTGAAAAGGAGCAATATTGGTGCCAATAGGGCCTCCAAAGGAAGGGTGTTCCACAGCTGGAGTACCACAGTAGAGAAGCCCCTAACTCATGTTTTACACGGCATATCACTCTGACTGATGGGACACACAGGAAGGTCCACCAACAGACCTTAAATCTTGGGCAGATGCATATATGGAGAGATGGTCCTTTATTGAGGTACCCAGCCACTTGAGATTTAAAATGGGATCAGCAATGGTACCTGCTACTCCCATCCCATCCAACAGAGCTGCACCAATATCGAAAGTCATTCTTGTGCCAAGTTATTACAGGCCCAATCCTTTTCTTTAAAGTGGATTTTTTAAAGTGGATTTTTAAAAATGTAAATGCCAAGAAAAAGAATAAAGAAAATAAAGAAGTATAAATGTAAATGCCAAGAAGAGAATGAGCGGAAAATACATTAACTATTGGCTTCCTAAATTCCCATTGATTCCATGATCAACTCTAATTGGGAATAACAATTGGCTTTATGCCCATCCATAACATATATACATGTAAATGTTCTTGAAGCTGGCATTTATAAATGTGTGTGCACAGCTAAAGCAGTAAGATCTTCTAACTACTGAATAATGATTGGTGAATATTTGTCTTTCCAACCTTGGAGCATGAGTGTTTTAGCTATGCTAGAGCAACATGGTATAGTGATTTGACTCTGGAGACCAGGATTTGAATTCCCACGCAGCCATGGAAACTCACTGGATTACCTTGGGCAAGTCACACTCTCTCAGCCTAAAAGGACAAATCGTCTCCAAATTCTGTGCAGAAAATTTCATGATAGGGTCACCATAAGTTGGAAACAATGAGGGCACACAACAACAAGAGCACACAAAATTCAATCATGCTGACCGTCAGGAATATTATTTAAAAGGAAAAAAATGGTGAAAAGTATTTGTATGACTACCATTCTCTAATATTTTTGTAATGCAAAATTAGAGGGTTAAACCAAAGTGGAAACACTGCTGGATACAACCATTCTTTAATCTTACGGGGTTTGAATTCATTAACCTAAAGAAGATAGAGAAACTTGATTTCTGAAATGCTGCTTCTCTCTTATTCTTGATTATCTTGCTGTGACCAGATGCTTCCAGGGCTGATCCAAGACATATTTCTGCCTGAGTCTGAATAGCAATGCCAAGGTGTGCCAAAGCTAAAGCCAGCCAAATTATTTTGATACAGGAGGCCAAAAATCCTGTGAACAGCTCTCCCCCATCCCTGACAGTAAACACACACACACAGAGTAACTAGCTAACATTTTGCTGTCCTTTTATGACCTCTAAAGTCTGCAGCTTGAAGCAGCTGCCTCACTCTGGCTAATGGTGGGACTAGCACTGTATGTTTCCCGTCTCCATAGATCTGCATTGAGATAGAAAGCATCCTGGGAGGGAGGCATATGTGAAAGCACATATGCACATAACCATTAAAAACTACATCTAAAAAGACCCATTTTTAAAAAAAACACCCAGGTTTTGTAACAGTGCATTCTAGGCCATATCTCTTCCCGAGCTTCTCAAGATTCTCTGTATTGAAATAAAAAAAAGAAAGAAAGGATGGGATGGAAAAATGGAACCCAGCAATACCTTTATGATGAACTGCTTTATTTTAGTGTGAACTTTCATGGATTTCAATCCACTTCCTCAGATGCACTGATGGAGTTAATATTAAAGCACCAGGTATATAGCAGTTACATGTTGGTGAGGTTGCAATCAGAATGTAATAGGATACAGAAAGAGGCAAACTGTGACCCGACTATAAATCTTCAAAAGGTTGTATGAGATGATGCATGTCTATCAAGGTAGAAGTAATCCTGAAGTAGGAAAACATAATATATCTGCATACTTAGAGTCATTTCCATTGACTTATGTGTTGCTGTTGTGTGCCTTCAAGTCAACTCTGACTTATGACAACCTTATTCTAAGGTTTTATTGGGACAAAAATTATTCAGAGGAAGTTTTCCATTACCTTTATGTTAGGCTGAGAGAGTCTGGCTTACCCAAGGCTGCCCAGGGTTTTCATGGCTGAGTGGGGATTGAAGCCCTGGTCTCCTGGAGTTCTTCTCCAACATTCAAATCACTGCACAATGTTGACTGCTCCCTTGAAATATATCTGCTTTATTCCTTAGTTCATCTAAGGAACTGGACTGAAATCCATGAGAGCTCATGTTAAAATAAACCAACATACTAACAACAGACTGCTGCAACAGACTAACAAGGCTATCCCTTTATTAATATATCATTCTATATTAATATTTTATTAGGGTAGTTCAAAAAGATTGGCTCTTCATGCAACAATATACATCAGGACAAGTGAGGTTTAGCTGCCTTTTTTCCTGTCTGTATGACTATGACAATTGGAAAGTGATGTTTTCCCCAGTGGTTTCAAAATGTCATTCTGTCCCTATGGAGAGGTTTTCTGTTTGTTTTCATTCAGAGTTTATTGTTTCATCTGACCATTTTCTTCAAAGACAAAGGAGAAGCTGTTAGAGCTTATACTACAGGAAACATCTCTAGAGATGTTTAATCGAAAAACTCTGTAGTACGATTTCTGTAAAGTTTAAGCCAGCTATGCACAATTCTTAGGAGTTTGTTGCAAACAAATTGCAGAAAAAGGATATACATATGCTACTGTTTTCCAATAGCAGATTTGTTCTTGCTCTTGTCTATAGAATATTTCAACCATCCTGATTTTTTTCAAAAAAAAATAATCCAAAAATTGCACTGGATGTGTGTGTGTGTGTGTGTGTGTGTGTGTTGTGTGAATATGATTTGGGATGGCTTCCTTTCTTCCTTCCTTCTCAAAGAAGGGAAGAGGGGAAATTGTCAACATTCATCAGGAAATTAGCTTTTAAAAGCAAAGCTTGCAGACAAAAATACTGGGAATATCATAGAATACTTACAAAGATAAAAACTATTTTCCTGCTTCAAAAAATATATTATTGCTAAGATCTTACACAGCTTCCCAATCAGACACATGAAACCCATCTTAAAAGCTAGTCAGCCATCCAGAGCAACAGAGGTCTGTGTTGTTGCTGTATGGGATGCTGCAGGATGACATGGCCACTTTCCTCCCATTGCAAACAACACTACAGTAAAGAGTTCTGACAGGTCCCTTCAGCATTCTTATCCTCTTCTTCAGCTCCCTGTAGCATCATTCATTGGCATGATGTATGACTGTCTTTTAAGGTGAGTTTCGGGCTCATTTGTGGTCATAGCAATACTCTTAGTGTCACAACAATCATAAATGAGAACACAAGGCAGTATGATGTCCCAAATTGGGTTCGTGGTTGACTAACAGGATGCCAATCCACATTTATTTACAGAATATTCAATACTATTCAGTCAATCAATCTACTTATCTATATAGTATTAAAATATTTATGTACTATCCTACATAGAGAGATCTCATTTTAAGTGTTGTAATAATTAGAAAATTTAAAGTTCAATATTATTTATTGCAGTAAGTTACAATCATGTTGTTATCTGCATATGAGTTGCTGCTCTTTTTATTCTCAGCAGTAAAGTCCAGTGGGCATAATCTTCCCAGGGCCAGCTCAACCATTAGGCAGACCCTCATGCAGCAGATTCTGAATTCCATGAAATGGAAATTAATGTTATTTACTACTTTATTACTATATTTTGATCATTAGGGATGATGAAAAGAGTTTATGGGCTGTTGTTTTTTTAAAAAAATCTCTATACCCAAGTACCCTGATTAACTTGTAGTAATGGGCACACCAGCCTAAGGCATCATAGCCTGTTTGGTCTTGGGTCAGCTCTGGTTAATACTCAGTTAGTAGCCCATCAACAAATACCAGGTGCTGTAGACTATGGGGCTCAACAGAGCAGCCATTAAGGCTGGCCTGGTGGTGGAGTAAGGCCTTGGCATCCACATGATGCATGCCATGATTTCACTCCCAGGCTGGCGTGATTCCGCATGCTGCTCCACATGGAGCGCAGCATCATGGCACTCCTCTGACGCTGCGTCTACATGACACAGCACCAAAGGAACGTGGAAAAGCTGTGTACTGGTGGCTATGGCACACTTTTCAGGGTGCAAAAAGGAGCTGCTTTTTACAGCTCCTTTTTGTACTGTGGAAAGGAGAGATTGGGGCTGTGGCATGTGGTTGCCACAACCCCAATCTGGCATAGATAAAGACAGCTGTAGGCCACCCCTTAGGGGTGGTCTGTACAGCCCCTATGTTTCAGAAGGAGGAACTGGCAAAACTATCTCTTGAGTAAGAAAACCCGGTGAAATGCATAGGGCTGCCAAATCACCAGGCGATTTCATACACATAAACAACCAACACACTGAGTGGGGCATAGGACCATTTGCTGCTTCACCTCAGACAGCCTTGTGCTTTGGGGGTGGTCTTTGATCCTGCCCTTTCAAGGAAGGCTGCAGAAATAGAAACTCATTATAACACCCACCCACCCCAGGGGGGGTGGTATCTATTTTATACAGCTAGGCCTCCTAAACTGTATGTACCCTACAGGCAAAACTATGAGAGACACAGGTCTAAGCAGCAGTTCTGTACTGTTCTCATTTTACACAGGGTGGATCTACCTATGGACACCAGCATGAAGTCCAGCATTGCGAAAATGATCAGAGCTTGGGGTATAGATAAGAATATAAGGTTGCAATGAATTAAATTATATGGTTGTGTCCATAGAGGCCAGGACTGAGTGTAGATTAGAGCTTTCAGAAGTTACTTTTTGGACTGTAATTCCACATATTCCTCAACCAATATGGCCACTGGAGTCTGACAGTTCTAGTGCAAAAAAGTAACTTCTCCATACTATGGTATAGATTTCCTTGTAGTGGGGGGCTGGCAATTTTTTTCCCAACATGCCATTTCCAATTGTGCTCCTTGACTACAATTGTTTCTTTCTGTAGATTAGATTCCTTGCAGATGTTTCTAACTATGTTTCCTTTCCCATATAGAGATGCTGCATTCTTTTTAATGGCATGCTTGGAACATTGTGACCTTGTGAGCCCTGGTGTGTGACAATTATTAATAACACACATACAATAATACAGTGCAGGTGTTATAAGTGTGTATTAGTTGGTTCAGTTCACTCAGCTTAGTGATTGTTTTCATTGTATCCAGAGCTGTATTCCAGTAAAAAGCTGCTGCCACTCAGTTGATGGCTATGCAATTTTAATGCGCTGGCACATATATTCTCTTGGGGATTTCTTCATGAAAAAAGGCTGTTCAATTTTTGTACTGAGGTTTGTGATCCAGCAGTTGATCTCACTTCTAACAGTGGCAGCACACATTTCTTACAGTGAATTGTTTTTGTCATTATCGGGAGAATAGACCAAGGCGGGATACAATCTCCAGACAATTGTCCTGTTACTTCTCTACAGCCTTTAAAAGGCAATGCATAAGGATCATAAATATTTAGAGAGAACATGATTGTAGATGCAGCCTAGTAGAACTGAGATTCTGGATGCTGCAGAGGAAAGCACTGTTAAATGTATGCACTCTGATAATGTTTTTATTTGTCTTGTTTGAAAGATATATTAATCGGTACAGACAGGGTCAGTTACATCATCCTTGCTTCAGCATACATATACATCCTCACGGCACAATTAGATAAAACACCAGAAGAGTCCTAATTGGATCTCACACTTTTTTGGGGAGGAAAAAGTTCAAAACAGCCCAAGGGATCATAACATCTTTTTCATCAGCAGGAACATTTTTAATAAGATGAACAAGTAAATATTCACCTTACCCTATTTCCTTGATCCAAAAAAACCCCTCCAGCTGTTATTCGCTAACTTGGAAAAACCATACGGTTATGATGGGTTATTTTGATCTGGGAAAAGTGTTGAGGAGAAGGGTTAGAAATCCAATTAAATAATAATCCTGGGTCTCTAATTGTCTTGGTCTAGTCTGTCCCTCAGAGGTGCATTTGTTTGTTATTAGAAGCCTTCAAGTCAACCTTGAGTCATGGTGACCCTTTGAACGAAACATCTCCAAGCTTCCCCTGTCCTCTCCCTCTCTGCTCAGGTCCTGTAAGCTCAGGCCCATGGTCTCCCTGGTTGAGTCCTTCCATCTGGAATGTGGTCTTCCTCCCTTTTTACTGCCCTCCACCTTCCCCAGCATATTTATCTTTTCGAATGAGTTGCACCTTCTCATTATGTGGCCAAAGAATAACAGCCTCAATTTAGTCATCTTGGCTTCCAGGGAGAGTACATGCTCGATTTGTTCTAGGACCCAATTGTTTCTCTTTTTGTGCATTACGTCTTTGTTTTCTTGCTTGCCAAGAATATGAGTGCAAATACAACAATAACAACAGTAAGTATGATGTGTTAACAGTGTACAGCATAGATGGTCAACTGTTGAAGGGTAGAATCACATTAGCCTTGTGGGAGACCTTGGTCTCCCAAATCTTTGTTGTTGTTGTTGTTCTCCAATGTCTTCAAGGAGAGTGGGCACATTTTTGCTATATTTCTGGGTCCACTGAGCCATTTTAGGCCCAGGAATAGCTTTTTAAAAAAATAACAATAGGAATTCACTAGGAGGAATCACTTTTTGTTCACTTCTTTAAAAAAAAAAAAACAAGGCCCCCACTGAACCTCAAATGGTCAAATGGTAAAAATGTGGGGAAATGCTTCCATGCCCCTTAGAGGGTGTTAAGAGCATTGAGGGACAAAAAAAATATTGTTGTTGCTGTTGTTGTTTTATCCCTGGGGGACCACAAAAACAGCCCTGGGGGCCCATATCCTTCAACATTTCCCAGATGGAAACTGGGACATGTAGTCAAGCAACAATGGAGAATGGCTCAGATGGCAAAAGTTATGAATGAGGCTGCACACACAAGCAAAGAGAGGCTGCGGCAGTTTGCTTTTGCCTGTGCATACTGAGAAGGCCATGACCTGCTCCCTCCTATCTTCTCTCTCTGCTGAGTTAATTTGGCACAAACACATTGAATTCAGTTTGCAGCAATGGAAGTAAACTGTGTACAAAGGGAGAACGTGTGAGAAGATGAGAAAAGCTAAGGCATTTTAGAAGCAGATGAAAAAAATTGGATGTCAGACGATTAATTGGGACTGTTTTCCAATTTCCTAGACAGTAGGAGAGTATGGGGGGCCAAACCCAGCCTGGGACATTTTGCTCATAATGTATGCTTTTTCTGGGTGTGATTTAACTACAAAATTAGTTTTGCAAAATAAAAAATGTAGGGGAAAAAAAAAGACTGAGTGAAATCCAATATCATAGAATCATAGAATCGTAGAGTTGGAAGAGACCACAAGGGCCATCCAGACCAACCCCCTGCCATGCAGGAAATCTCAATCAAAGCATCCTCGACAGATGGCCATCCAGCCTCTGTTTAAAGACCTCCAAGGAAGGAGACTGCACTGCACTCTGAGGGAGTGTGCTCCACCATCCAACAGCCCTTACTGTCAGGAAGTTCCTCCTGATGTTAAGGTGGAATCTCTTTTCCTGCAGCTTGCATCCATTGCTCTGTTTTCTGGAGCAGCAGAAAACAAGCTTGTTCCCTCCTCAATATGACATCCTTTCAAACAGGGCTATCATATCACCTCTTAACCTTCTCTTCTCCAGGCTAAACATCCCCATCTCCTTAAGTCGTTCTTCATAGGACATGGCTTCCAGATCCTGCATCATTTTAATTGCCCTCCTTTGGACATGCTCCAGTTTCTCAAGGTCCTTTTTGAATTGTGGCACCCAGAATTGGACACAATATTCCAGATGGGGTCTAGTGATCTAGACACTATACTTGTATTGATGCAGCCTAAAATTACATTGGCCTTTTTAGCTGCCACATCACACTGCTGACTCATGTTCAACTTGTGGTCTACTTGGACTCCTAGATCCCTTTCACATGTTGTCTCCTTAAACCAGGTGTCCCCCATCCTATATCTGTGCATTTCATTTTTCTGCCCTAAGTGCAGTACCTTACATTTCTCCGTGTTAAATTTCATTTTGTTAGCTTTGGCCCAGCTTTCTAGTCTATTCAGATCATTTTGAATTTTGATTCTGTCCTCTGGAGTATTAGCTATTCCTCCCAATTTGGTGTCATCTGCAAATTTGATAAGTATACCCCCAATTTTTTCATACAAGTCATTGATAAAGATGTTAAATAGCACTGGTCCCAGGACAGACCCCTGTAGGACCCCACTGGTCACTTCTCTCCAGGATGAAAAGGAGCCATTGTTGAGCACCCTTTGGGTTCGGCCAGTCAACCAATTACAAATCCAGATAACAGTTACCTTGTCTAGCCCACATTTTACAAACTTGTTTGCAAGAATGTCATGGGGAAACTTGTCAAAGGCCTTACTGAAATCAAGATATACTATATCCATAGCATTCCCTTCATCTACCAAGTTGGTAATTTTATCAAAGAAAGAGATCAGATTTGTCTGGCATGACTTGTTTCTCTGAAACCCATGTTGACTTTTTGTGATTATGGAATTGCCATATCAAATGAGTGCATATATACTGACCAGTGAAGCCACTCTTTTCTCTCCTCCACTTGAGTCTACCTAAACCTAAACTGTTCTAGAGAGTTCCAAAACCATCTGGAAGTGATTGTGGGATGTGCAAATGGAAGCAGGTGGAAGGAATGGGTACCTATTCTGCCAGTGGTTTGCATTAATCGACACTGCTAGATTTCACCCATTGTTACCAACTTCTATGTTTCCAAGCAGCAACACTGCTTTTGTTTGGATTCCTTTTAGAGGAAAGGAAGATTTAATGTGTTTTTATATAGACAAGATGAGCATAGGTAGAGGCAAATAACATGCATGCCCCTATCAAGTAGCTGAACTGCTATCTGACATCAGATCCCAAGAGAGAAGGATCTGTATTGTGGTGTACAGTATCTGTATACCAGCAGACTCTTTATTTCTAAAATTGTTCCACCGCAATACTACACATAGTTGCTGGTGGGCTTTCTCTTCCCTTTAACTAGAAGAGAGTGTCACTTGTCAGGAAGGCAAACATTTTCCAGCAGGTTTAGTCCACCACATTCGAGTGATGAAGAGAGTGAGGATCAAAGTAGACATTACATAAGCTAATTCTACCTTGCACATATGTACCTTTTTGTTACTCTCTCTCTCTCTCTCTCTCTCTCTCTCTCTTTCTATACACACACACACACACAGACACACATTCTGTCCATTATTAAAATCTATGCTGTCAAAGGCTTTGCTGTAGTGAGACAGAGAGACCCAAGGCAGCTCACAGATAAAACCTATAAAATTATTATAAAATGCAAATAATTAAAACATCTATATATAAATTATTACATAAAATATATACAATAAAATATAATATAAATTCACATAAAATTCTGGGGCTATACAGACAGCCCGGTAAGTGGCGGCTCTATGCCGCTCCTGGAAGTGCTGGATTGGGAACCAAAGTAACTGCACGCGCAGCCCTGTGGCCCCAATCCAGCATTTTTCCAGACCAAAGAGAAGCGGCAAAATTCCGCTTCCCTTTGGCCCGGAAAAGGGGTGCCCTTGCAGCTTCATGCCACCTGGCACCCCAACCCTTTAAAGGAGAAAGGGGAGGCCGTGTAGTGGCTGTGCCAATGATCCGCTGTGAGGAAGAAGCTGCCTAAAGCATCTTCTTCGTTGCAGCATCATAAGAACTGCAGTGCAGCCCTATGATGCCTCTTCCTGTGCACGACGTGCGGATGCTGCACATTGTGCACATCATCATGGTGGCCCCCGTGTAGGTGGAAGGCCGCCATGATGGCAGCACTGGCACGGACTAGGGCTTGGGCATGTGTGGTTGCTCCGTGCTCCTGAGCCCTGGTATCGCTGCTGCCACGCTGCTTCCTGCCAGTATGTACTGGCCCATAGTTAAGTTAAAGACAGACTAAAAACCCACCTGCACATAAAACTGCCCTACTTTGTACAGAAAGCCTTCTGACGTAAAAATGTTTTTGCCTGGGGCAAAAGGCCAGCAGGGAGGGGGCCAGCCTAGCCTCCCAAGGAAGGACATTCCAGAGGGTGGGGGAAGCCACTGAGAAGGCTTTCTCTCATGTCTTCATCAGGCGAGTCTGTGATCTTGATGGGACCGAGAGAAAGCCTTCTCCTGCAGATCTTAGAGCTCTTGAAGGTTCATATGGGGAGATACGGTCTCTCAAATAGTCTGGACCCAAACTGTGTAGGGCTTTATACGTCATGACTAGCACTTTAAATTGTGCCACCACTCGCTCCAGAACTTTGCCCCAAAATGGCATATTAGATACTCTTGTGTGCTGCATTAGCCATTGTATATTTGCAGTGTGATCCCTAGTGCCTCTTCATTTCTGGAACCCAGCTTGCACCTCTGCAATTTCTCATTCCACACACAGTAGGAATCTTTGCACTAGAATTTTGATCCTGAACCTGTGGGACCTGAGCAGAGCAGTTGAGAAGAGGGGGTCCTGTGGATGTCTCATTCATGGGATTGCCATGAATCAAAGCTGACTAGAAGGCAGTTAACAACAACAACAAAAACAACATATAAAAAGATCTCATGAAGACTTTACAAAAGCATTAAAACAGGTCAGACAGTTTAAAAACCAGTGAAATAATTTAAATAAGCTAACAACATATTAAACCACATAATGATTTTAAAAAAAACCTTAAACTTTTTTTTAAAAAAACTATGCATAAAAATATTTATGTTGGATTTATGAGGCCCAAGGCCTTGATTGAACAGGTGAGTTTTATACTTATGGCACATTGGCTTATATCTTATGTTGCTGATATGGAGTGGCAGTGGGTTTTCACCAATAGGATTTCTGACAACTTCCCTGTTCACCATCAGCCTTTCAGGGGGTTTCAACATTAAAGAGCAAATTTTCTAACAAAAAATATTCTCACAGAAAGAACAGTAACAGCCACACTTTTGTGTCATCTTCCAAACTTTCTGTAAAACCTTACTCCCACCGCTTTACTCGATCCATGTCTTCTTCCACACCTCTCCACTCAGCAGTATTAGTATTTTCTTGCATCAGTTCAAAAGAGCATGAAAAACAAAATCTCACATGGCAATCAACTATTAATTTGAAGTAAATTTCTCCATTTGTTATCTGTACTTTGCTAGAAATATCTTTTTACACATGGTGTGAGCACCATTATCAGGATGAAACTCTATCCATAGATGTATGTACTGAATTCCACATGGTTGGAAAGTGTTTATGTCAACTTTAATACAATTACACAATCGTATTAAAGAATTTCGTTGTATTACACCAGGAAAAGGATACAAGTCAATGTCGACATGGAAAATGCTATCGGGTACCTGACATTCCGTAAACTTTCTCTGTTATGAAGGCCAATATGCATATAGATTGAGCATCTAAAAGGGAGAATTATATTTTGACACAACTGTGGCATTCTGAGAAACAATGTTTCAGTGTTTTGTATAGGGACACAAAAAAATAAGCGGCAAATTTATTTGTATCTTACACAAGTTTTGTCCAAGATATTTTACTATTTTGCTCTTCAATGAAATATACAAAATCCAACTGCCCCAGCCTAGCACCATTGCTGAGAAACCAAACACAGTGGCAGTTGACCTAAAACTGATGGCACAGTTGTATCCTCCACTTTGCCTGAGTGTGACATCCACTCTTCATCACCTCACCTCTGTTTCAAGACTGCTGGCACCTTTTGCCTCTGCCATCCAAGTTACAGAGATTGGTATTCCCTCCTTCTCTCTACAATAATCAAAGTCCCCAAGGATTCACCATGTCACTCTAATAGGCCCATCTTCCAACAACCAGCAACCCTATTGTGGTGGGAGAAAGTTGGGATTAGACAAATACCTGGCTTCTTCCAAAGCTAGGAACACCATAGCCAGAAGCAGACCAATGGCATCATCTGCTGAGATCTTCAGAAGCCCCCAAGAGATGTTGAAAGATGATGTCCTCACCCTGCATCTGGCTGTGGAAACATAGTTGGATGCTTCTCTGATCCCTCCTGCTCTCCACCAGCCATGGAACAGCCATTAGAAGACGGCTAATGAAGTGATATGGTGAACCCTTAAGTTGGTGACACGGGATCCATAGTGAAGTTCCCCATGCAAAACTCTTACACTATGCCAAACTATGTGAGGTCTCAGCCATTTTGTTTCCCCTTTGGGTCACTCTCCCCTCCCAGTTCCTTACTTCAGCAAGCAGACTTGCAAGTTAAGGCCATATTTACCTTCCAATGACCAATTACAAAACAATACTGTTAAAGAGACACAATCAAAGAGAACAGTATGCTGTGACAAACAGATGCCTTTCACCACTAGAGGGAGTATCATTGCAAAAAAATTGCTATTGTCTGATTTCATTCTGAGCTGCATCTCTTACCACCATGGTGAGCAGCACAGAAAATTCATGTTCTGAGAATCAGCCACCAACACCATGTAATGAACACATGCATTAAGCATCTCCAGACATCTGAATACCAGCTGAAAAATTAGTGGAAAACTGAGAATGCAATATGGTGGCCTCCTGTCATAAGCATTGCTAGAAATCTCTCCAGGACTGACCTAGACACTGATGCTAAAGAAAATGGGGCGGGGGTGGGAATGTGCAACTTTACAGACAACATAACAAATCTGATAGCGACATAAACCCAATGTTTGTGTTATTCATATATAGGGCTCTCCCGTTGAATCAGCAATGGGGTTATAGTATTGGTGCTGCACCAATGTAAGTGTAAAGAATACAATCATCCATAAATCTGAGAAGCTCTGTGTCACTGGAGCAGCTAGCTGTGTAAGCATCTTGATGGTGTCACTTTGCCACATGTAAGAAGATGATCCCAGGCAAGCATACTTTTACATATGACCAAAGGATAGCATAGGGAAGGACTCCTGATTAGGAGAATATCCTGTAGGTGAATATCTACATGCAAGTAGCATGTGGATAGTGTTCATGTGATATTGATTCCTGTGTCAACTAAGCGGCATGAGTTCTATACTACAGGCAGGTACAAGAGGCAATTAACAAGTTTTCCTACAAAGCAGCAGATGTTATTTCACCTCAGATTCCCAAAGAGGGACTTGGCATCCCAAAGGCACTTTCAGGCCTCTGTGTTTGTTCATCCATTCATTCTCTTTCCCCTTCTCACTTTAATAAGAGTACTGTGTTGAACATGTGTTTAATAATTTTTCTTTCATTCATTTTTGTTCCTTTTATATAATTATAAAGCAAAAAAATCAAACAAAAAAAGCTTGTTGGTCCTGTTGCCATGTTTAATGAATGGACACCATGTCTCTAGGAAAGTTCAATTTGGTCTCAGTCCTTTAATTGCTCTCAGGTCATTCAAGAATTTTCTATTTTTAATTAGCTAATATTCCAAAGTTTTGATCGGTGTTTGGCTATTTCTGGTTGCACTGCATGAAGCAACAGAACAATTTTATATGAGACATCTTTATTTTTACTAATAAATGCATTTTTACCAATAAATACTGATAATAGTGCCTTTCTGCTGACAGGTGAAGACAAATTTAATTTATTTTATTTATACAGTCCTTTTAATTTTAATTATGGAGCTATAATATGTGTGTAAAGTGGTGTGCTTTCTGTATATATATGTTTAAGCTTTCATTGAAACTATGTTTTAAATATGTTTTTAGTGTTTTTAGCTGTCTTTAACCATGGTTCCAAAATACACTGAGGTCGCTTTAATTGCCCTGACTCAATGTGATGGAATTCTGGGAACTATAGTTGTGTGAGACATTTAGCTTTCTCTGTCAGAGAGCTCTGGTGTCACAATAAACTACAGCTCCAAGGATTCCCTAACACTGAGCCTGGGCAGTGAAAGCGGTCTCAAACTGGATTATTTCTGCAGTATGTTTTGGACTATGGTTTTAATCATGATGATATTTGGTTTTTAAAACTTTTGTAAATTAATGTTTAAGATGGACTTGTAAGCCATCTTGAATACCTTTTTGGGAAAAAGGCAGAGTACACATTAAATGAATAAATACATAAATAATAAAACATTAAATGTTTACAGCCCTGAATATTTTGATTCAGAAATCTCAGCAGATCTCAACAGATGATGTAATAATTCCACATCTGGCTATGAAGACATGGCCAGACACTTATGAAATCCCCCTCCACCAGTTGTGGAACCAGCTTGGGCAGAATTGCAGCAGGTCAAGTATGAGAGTTGCAGTTTTTTTGTCATTGTAAAGAAAGGAAAGGAATACCAGCCAATAAATGACCAAGAAAAGACATACCCAGGCATACACCTGGGTATGCGACTATCAGGATGCCAGCCTTAGAGCTAGCTACAAGACTGAAAGCAGGTAATGGTGAACACACACACACACACATTTTTGGTGTGTCTTTTTACTGGGTGGCTTTGTATGTATGTATATATATATTTGACTGGGTGAAAAATTGCCTGAAAAATGGTCTCGAAAGATTTTTAAAATGGGGGATTCAGGGGCTTTGAAGAATTGACAGGGGACTTTGGGATACAAACATGCAGTCCAGGGATTGTATGTGGGCCACAGAGTTTCCTTTCTTCACCCCCCTGGCTTAATCTGAGGACAGTTCTCTGCCTCCAGGCTTGTTCCTCCTGGTGCTTTTTTGCTTTTCTCTAGTGGAACAGAAGTCAGCATGGAACAGTTGGGACATTCAGTGTCACTCGTTGTCTTCTGCCACCCCACAGGTTTCTAGGAACACATGTGACATAGGAATCTCACTAAACTGAGACAGAACTGCCCCCCTCTCAAAAACCTGAGCCATCTTAATGCAACTGTTCATTCTTTCTCTCCTAGACAGGCCATGTCAAGCAGACTGACCAACATGGACACCTGGTGAAGAATGCAAGTTGGTGGATGGAAGGAAGCCATTGAGAAGAGCAAACTGACTCATTTCAGATATAAGTGTAGAAGGAAATTTCACTACTAAAAACAAGTGGATTTGCTAAGTGGGAAGAAGCTTTATCGCATGAAACCAGTGGGTATTAAAACTTGTCTAATGTTGAGTGACAGACCTGGGTGGAAACTGGCAGATATTTATGGATATAAACTGACAGAGAAGCTCAGAGGCCAGTGAATGTTGAAGCTAGAGGCTTATGGATATTTGTGGATGCAAGCCAATACATGTTTGCCTTTTGAAGCCAGCTGACAGAGGTTAAGTGAATATTTCTGAAAACTAGAATGTGTTTTGGAATGGAAGACAAGTGGGTGATGGAATAAATGGTATCCAGTGAACTTTCCTGTTTGGATATTGACATGGATGTGCTCATGTGCATGTATGTGGGACAAAGAATGTAATTCGGTGATTTCTGTTCTTTGTGCCAATGCACGTGCAGAAGATAGTGTCATTATACTATATGGTTGAGGTAAAGATTCAGAAGCTGGGGAGTTCAGTTTCTGGATGAGGAGTGAATGTGATAGAATTGGTGAATATTCGTGGATGGAAATCAGCGGAGGCTGCTAGACAGAATCCAAAGATGGTGACAAGTTCTGGTGGAGGGGAATAGATGTGCTGGTCCTGTTACCATGACTGTTTGTCTTCCATAGATGAAACGCTTTGGCCCAATGTGTGATCTGAAGATCTGTGATGCAGCCATGCAGCTGAAGCTAAGCAAGTCTTGGCTTGCTGAACACATGGATGGGAGACCACCTGGGAAACCAAAGTAAAACATCTGTCTTCTACAGTGTGGGAAATAAATGTAGACTTTGTTTTGATTGGCAAAATCAAGCATGCCAACTAAAGCAGAAGCAGAAGCGAAGTTGAGAGTAATGCAGGGATGCACAGCAGGGAAACAGCACATCACTCTTGCCCACCTCATAATAATGTTGCAGTCTCAAAAACATTACCAAAACAGATTCTAAATACATTACCAAGAACCTTGAGAATGATACACAAGAGGAAAGCCTTCTGAAAGGTGAAGAAAATTCTGGGGAATCTGAAGGCAAATTTCTACAGAGTATAAACTCTGCCATTTTCCTGGAGATGGGCATATTGCCTTTGGAGATACAAGATTTATAGGGAAGGAACAGTACAGTAAGCATCTGCATTACAGGCAAAATGTTCCCACTAACATCCAGCAGAAATTTAACATTATATTTATCAGGCAGATGTGTGTGTGTGTGTGTGTGTGGCCAGTATAAATGTGGAACGCGGGGATCATTTCACTCAGTGCTCACATGCATATAAAAATGACATTGTTCGCAGAGGAAAGCAATTTTAGAACATGTTGGATGCATTTTGTACCATCATCAGTCTTTATCTTAGTAAATCTCAAATATCTGCAACATGCAGGAGAAAATGTAGGAATGCCAGGAGTGTAGGAAATGTTATGTTTATCCATCAAATGTTGTAAATCACTGGAATGTTCATTCTAGTAAATTATTTATAGAGAGGTTATTAAAAGGTCCTTTTCTGTATTGCCTGTTCTTCAGAAGTTAGGCTGGTGGTAACCAGAGATGGTAACTGGAGGTGGTAACCTTTTCACTTATGGTTTCCTGCTTAGTGAACTTTCTACACAGGAAAATTTGCCTGGTGCACTTGCAGTTATGGTTCAGGTGTTAGGGCAAGGTTGTTTTTTCACTCAGCCATTTTAGTCAGTTTAAGGCAGAGCCCTGAAAGTTTTCAGACTGAGGAATGTTATTCTGTTGCCTTTTAGTGTGTGTGTGTGTGTGCATGTGCACACAAGCACACATGTGGTTTCCTGTTTCACAGTTTTATAATTTTAATAATTTTAATCTGTATCTGTCAGGTTTATCCTTAATAATTTGCTGTTAAATTCTTTATTTATAATAACAAAAAGCAAAAGACAATGTGTGTCCATTTGTGTCTGTTTCTCTGACATAGATTCAAGACCATGAAACCGAGACACCTGAAACCTGACATGGATACTAAGGTGCTCCTAAGTATCTGGAGCTTTCAGTCATTTTGTTTTGAAAAATTATTAATTAACTTTAGTTAATTAAAATTGGTCTATAGCTTGCAGTATCATCTTCCAGCATTGTGTTACATTACCCTTTCAGACTACACAGTTTATAGCACCATGGGTACATCTGTAATGGGTACATATAACTTTATGTGCTGCAGCACCATTCATGGAAAACCAGGATATGTAGTTTTACAAGGTCTTTATCTTTCTCTGTCAAAGCAGGGCTGGTGCCTCATAAAACTACAAATCCCGGGGTTCTGTAGGGTGAAGCCATAGCAGTTAAAGTGATGCCCAACTGAATTATTTGTATAGTGTAGATGCACCCCTTGATACCACTACAACTTCCATGGCTCCATTTTATGAAATTCTGAGATTTGTAGTTTGATGTGCCCCTTTCTGGCAGAAAACAGTAAATATGTTATTTTAAAAACCTGACAAACTCCAGGATTCTGTATGATGATGCTACACCTGTAAAAGTGGTATCAGTGTGTTATAACTGTATAATGTGAAAGAGATGTTTCTGATTATCCCTATAGAGCAGAGTGAAGGTTGGAGGCATATTGATTTCTTCAGAAGGCTTCTGGGTAGCTCCATCTGTTTCTTCCCTCTGCAAAAATTAAAAGGTGTTGATAGGTTAAGCTAGATGAGATGAGACAGATGGACAGACAGATAGATTTGCTACCAGGTATAGGGATAAAGAAAAATAAGCAGAGGAATGGATCAATAAGCACTGGGGTGGGAAGGGGAAAGGGTGGCTTAGGGAGGCGATATTTATTTATTTATTTATTTATTTTCATCCTACCTTTTTCCCAGCAGAGGAAAGGTGGTTTGCAATCTAATTTAAAGCAAAGCAAATGGGTGACGGTGGGAAAAAGAAAGAACCTTGGGGCAGGGGCAGGAGTAGGAATAGGGTTGAAGGGTTTCTAACACTTGTGAAGCTGGGTATGTCTGCTATCATTTTATTATTTCCAACTTTGCAGGGTTAAAGTATCTTCAGAGAAATAATGCCTTTGAAAAGATTCCTTTCCTCTCTTCGAGATCAGTGAATCAGTTTAACTGTCTGAAACGCTCCACAGTGTTGTAGATTAGGATTCCTGGATACAAAGGAATGACACATTGCTTAGTTCAATGGCTGCCTGAAGAACAAAAGAACAGAGGTAGTGGCATTTAGCAGTGAGGAACTTTAGTCCTTGGACTGAAAAAAGGGAAAGCCATATAGTGACACTCTGCATCCTACTCAGTGTCTCTCTGTCAAACTGGAATATTGCTGTACTAAAAATATTCAAGTAATGAGTCCCTAATTGTGCTGTAAGTTTCTTCAGTTTTCAACCATATTGGGCTAATGTCTCAGAGAGCTGAGTTCCACTGTTCAGCACTGCGAGACTTCCAAGCCCCATGCTTTCCCTTCACAATGTAAAGTTACATTATGACCAGCAGTTAGCAGTAATGGGAAAATGATTGTGGACTGGGCAGGATTTGCCAGGTTAACTGCCCAAGTGCACATGCCAAGCACTTTGTGCTTATAATAGGGGCCACATCTTAAGGCTGAATGAGATGAATTGAGTCCTGCCACAAGAGACAGCTGAACTTGCCTGTTGCCTGAGCTGGGAAGAGAAGAGCTGTCCCTGTTTCCATGTGCTGTTACTTTGTCCTGTCTTCTGCTCCCACTGCCAGCTGCCTCTCCAACATCACTCCGAAAAGAATGCTTTCTCTTGCATTCAAAATGTATGTTTATATGTGTGTATGCACACATATGTATGTGCGCACATGAACATGCACACGCGCACATACACACACACACAGTGCACAGAGGTTATATCTTCCATACCCTCCAACAGTCCTGATTGGACAGGGACAGTTCTGAATAGTCTTTTGCCGCCACTGCCCCTTTTCAGTAGCTTTGAAAATGTCAGTTTCTCTTACCTGTTTGCCTTCAGCTTAGTTCAGCTGCTGCAAACTGAGTTCAAAGTACTAAAGTCGTTTCTATTCAATTAACAGAGAGGAGGGGTGAAACCTTGACCTTCCAAGTAGGCTGAGGCAAAAGCAAACCTCTCCAGGATCTCCTAGTTTGTGTTCTCCCTCGTTATTTTTGTCATCTTGATCTCATGCTGCTGTTGCTTGGGTACATGTGTGTACATTTTCATCTGTGAAATGTTGGAGGGTGTATATCCTCCTCTCATGTATAAACACTTCTGATACTCACTGGAATTGGATGTAGTTGTATGTTGAACTATCTCCCTAAATTGGAAGGGAGAGGCCACTCCCAGAAAATGAAGAAAAGGAACTGGGGGTGAAATAGATGGTCAAAATAAGCAGATTTCCAGTTGGCTTCGAGGCACGGCATTTAGGTGACACATGTCTTGAAGCTGGCTGGAAAGCACACCCCAAGCTGCACTACAGAGAGAAAAGCCAGACTAAAAAGGATCTGGAAGTGCACAACTTCACATGTATGTATAAATGCACCAATGCCAGGGGTGCTCTTTCCAAACCCTAACCCTAATTGTGCATGTAAACGCCCTGTCGCAAGAGCACACTTAAAAGGGATGGAGCTGCCATATCCAAGCAGTGAGGGTGGCAATGCCCAAAAGAGAAACTGTGACACCTGTCATGGAGATGAGTACAACATACACAAAACAGACAGCCAAAGAGGAGGCATGGGATGAAGGGAGGGTGGAGAGGGAGTATGATTGTACCTTGCTGGCATTTACTCCGATGCCCTGTCCTGGTGACATGCTGCAGATGCGAATGTGTGCAGGTTTACAGGGATGACAATCCAATGGGATGGCAGTCTCCGGCAGTTTGATCCTGCAAAGATGCACAAAGAAGGTAGGGGATCATATTGTTAGCATATTTTAGTTAACACTAAAGCTGATTCTATCTGTGTGGATTGTAGCAATTCACTTGGAATAGCACTTGTTCATGGTGATTTCTTCTTCCCAATTTCCCTTATTGCAGCTTCACCTCGCTTTCTAGAATTTGGGATTCATCTTCAAATGGTTCCTCATTCCATGTGTCATTCATTTTTTTCATCTTTCTTATATAGCTCTTCTGTGTATTAATTCCATCATCTTTTATTTATTCTTGATCGTGTAGTATGTTCCTCTTGTGATCATACAACATGTCCACCCTTGCTTTGAATTTTCATTTGAGTTCCCATATACTGTGGAAATGATATCTAATAGTTTTATTTATCCTTATGCAATAACCATTGGATTATTATGGTGCATAATAGGATTTTTTAAAATTTCAGCCAAAACCCTGCATGGAAGCTATATAAGAGGAATAAGCTATTATTATTATTATTATTATTATTATTATTATTATTATTATTATTATTATTATTATTATTATTCCTGGATCCCCTAAGACCTGAAAAACATTTCAAGGGTTCCTCTAGGGAAAAAAGTTTGAAAAAGACTGGATTTAAGGTTAAGGGTCCCTTCCATGTCTTATTAAATGGCTTGGGCCCAGGGTACTTGGAGAACTGCCTCTCCCCATATAATCCGCCCCGCACACTCAGATTGGCTGGGAAGCATTTGCTGAGAGTTCCAGATTCAAAATACGCCACAACATCGCGTAGAGCCTATTCCATCTCGGCTCCTCTGCTCTGGAACGCACTTCCCAGTGAGCTCCGCTCAGCCACCTCCCTTGACTGGTTCAGGAAGGAACTAAAAACCTTCCTGTTCCAAAAAGCTTTCCCCTAATTCCTTTCCTTTGTAGCCTCCTTCCTCCCCCCCACTGTTATTATTTTTGTTGTTGAACATCCTATGCTAGCTGGATATTGTTATATTGTGATATTGTGAATTGTACTGTGATTTTAATGTATATTTGCTGTTTATCATGTTTTATCCTGTAACTGATATTGTTGTAGCCCGCCTTGATCTACGGAAAGGTGGGCTATAAATAAATATTTTATTTATTATTATTTATTATTTTATGGGGATGATACTGTTTACCATTTGGGTACTTATAATGTGGTATAGTGGCTTCAGATGCAGATTTGTATGTCTTCTTCACTGAATAGTCAAATCTAGGACTTGGGGAAACCCCAAGTGCTATTAGCAGCCATCCAGTTGCAAGGCAAAGTTGCTGTTGTGTGCCTTCAAGTCATTTCCAAATTGTGGCGACCCTAAGGCTGGATGGCTCTTCCAACTCTATGATTCTATGTTTCTGTTATTCTATCATAGAAACCATTCTATCATGGGGTTTTCTCAGCAAGATTTATTCAAAGGGGGTTTGACCTTGTCTTCCTCTGAAGCTGTGACTTGCCCAAGATCGCTCAGTGGTTTTCTGTGGCCAAGTGGGGATTTGAACCCTGGTTTCCAGAGACAGACTCCCACTCTCAAATCACTACACTATGCTCACTCTCTCCACTGCAAATATGTATACTGTTTAAATCAGCACTTCTCAGGCTGTATGATGCAGGCAGCCAGCAATTACTATTTTTCCAGTATGCCAAGGATCAGCACTAGGTGAATTCACATTGCATACAATTATTTCTTTCCTAGAAACTTGCCAGGGATCAGCAGCCAGTGGTTCAGATATCAGCAATGGTCCAGGGACCACCTCTTTTGAGTATCACTGGTGTAATTAATGTGTCTGTTAGGGGTGTTAACAGCATAGCTTTCCCAGTGCAGCTTTCCAGAATCCTGGATACTGAGTAAGCATAAAACATGGTTTTTCTTTGGATTACTTTTTCTTTGGATTACTACTAGTTGCAGCTAGTAGTTTTCATATGTGGTTTCAGGGAGAAGATCCCCTCCAGAGGTTTTGTAGCCTTTGAAGGACCTATCCAAGGTGCTGAATTGATTGACATATGAAGTTCAGCACCTTGGCCACCTTTAAAGTATGGCCTGAAACACATACTGAATTCCTTACTACACAGAGATGGAAGCTCTCACGTATTACTATGTGAACATGTATTCACACATGAATGAAACTGAGTAACTCCACATGTATTTTGTTGTTGGGAAAATCAAAGCAGGTTTTAAATAATCATTTATACACACACACACAGCTGTATCTAGTGACCATGTAGTAAAATATGCACATTATTTTTAACATGGGTTGGGTGGGTGTGTATAGGTGCTTAAAAAACAAAACAACAGTACTTCTCCGAACATTGTTCCAGAAAGATGCAGTTAATCATTGATTTTTCTCATTTTGTTTCTTAAGTTCTACATCCAGACCTCCATATCCACAGACTCTTCATCCATGGATTCAATCATCCACAGCTTGAAAAATGTTCCAAAAATATATACATTCCCAAAAGCAAGCCTTGGTTTTTGTTATTTTATATAAGGCACTCCATTTTACTTATTGTATATAATTGGACTTGTACATTCATGAATTTTGGTATCAATGGTGGTCTGGAATCAAACTCCAGTGGATATCAAGGGCCTATTGTATTTGTCAGTCACTTCAGTCAGCCAGCATGGTGGAGTAGTTTGAGCATCAGACTTCAGCTCTGTAGATCAGGGTTCAATTCCCCCCTCGGCCATGCAACTTCACTGGGCAACCTTGGGCAAGTCACACTCTCTCAGCCCCAGAAAATCCTGTGACAGCTTCTCCTTAGTGTAGTCATAGATCAGAAACAGATATTTATTTATTTATTTATTTATTTATTTATTTATATCCCGCTCTTTTCCCAGGACTGGGACTCAGAGCGGTTTCACAGCAATTAAAAAACAAACTAACAAACAAAAAGTACAATTAAAACATTTTAAAAATAAATAGATAAATGACATGCATTGAAGCCACACAGCTATATACAGTTGGCCCTCCATATCCACAGATTTTTAATCCATGGATTCAACCATCTGTTGCTTCAAAATATCCCCCCCCCCAATTATAAATTCCAAAAAGTAAACCTTGATTTTGCCATTTTAAATTTTACTACACCACTGTATATAATGTGACTTGACTATCCATGGATTTTAGTATCCATAGATGGAATTGTTGTTGTTGTTGTGTGTCTAAAAGTAGACTGTTTTAACCATTTCTGTCAGGACTAGCATTGTCATAATTCTCCCCCTCCTATATAATAATAATAATAATAATAATAATAATAATAATAATAATAATTTTATTTCTCTTCTCCTCACAGCTTGAGGCAGGTTACAACATAGTTAAAACACTATCCTTACATAAAATACACATATTAAGCTGCATCTCCATGCAGTATTTATATCACAATACATAGGATAATAATTAAATATAAAATTCAGATTTAAAATTCATGATTAAAAACTGCCTGGATAGGCCTGCCAGAAGAGATAGGTCTTCACATGTGTTTTGTACTTTGCCCGGAAACTAATTGGCAGCCAATGGAGTGACTTGAGTATGGGTGTAATATGTTCATTCCTGGATGGGCACCTTTGCCTGATGAAGAGGCCTTCGAACACTTGCATCATGTAGTTTATGCATTTCAGTTGGCCCCATAAAGGGGTCATTGCTTGGTGGATTTTGGATGTTATTGTACTTCCCTAGATGGCCGACACCTGAGCCAGCATGGCAAAGTGCTTTGAGCATTGGACAGTGACTTGAGACCAGGGCTCGATTTCCAGCTTGGCCATGGAAGCCCACTGGGTGACCTTGGGCAAGTCACACTCTCTCAGGCTCAGAGGATGGCAATGGCAAACTCCCTCTGAAGAAACTTGCCAATGTCCCTTTAAGACAGTGTAAAATAGTTTGTATGGCTGTAAATGAGAAGTAACACCAGGTTTCAACCCTTAGTAATTACCACTAATACAAGTGCTCTAAAACCCAAGGCTTTGAAGGGAGTGGGGTTTGTGAAGTTGTTAGTAGAGAGTGAATTGCTATATACCAGACACCGAATGTTGGAGAATATTACAGGAGAGCTTGTGTATACTTTGTACATATTGAAACAAGTGATAAAAGCCTCCAAGGACTTTTGGACAAATCTTTTTTGGAATGTGTGTGCATCATTCAAGGTTGGTCAGTGCAACATTGCCAAATAAATACTGCTGGTACTGCCTAGAAAAAGGCAAATGTTCCCTCTTGTTCAGTAAATACCCAATGTCCAAACAAGAGTTAGAGGATTAAAACAAGATCAAGTTTTTATTATTGGTTTGCAAAGCAACACGGCTAGGCCAGAGCGTGTCGCTCAGATTAGTCTAGGAAAGAAACCACAGCCTGGCAGCGTCTTTTATATCCATGAGCAGAACCACTGTACTCCATTCCTATATTTAGAGTCCAACATACTTTGGTATTATATATATATGTGTGGCAAAAAGGCAGAAAGTAATACCTTATACATGCACAGAAAATCCCAGCCAGCTGTCTCTCACAGACATAGCATTATGGAATATTCTATAACTAACGCTTTCCACCTCTTTGTTAGACAAAGAGAACCTTCTGGTCTTGGTTAAAGTTTCCTTGAGTAATAACAATTTAATGTTAAGAAATAATTTCATTTCCTAGCATCATCACTGCTGAGTTTGTGCTTCCGCTCTCTGCTGTGTAAATAGCTACTGCTGAGGTCAAAGCACCTCAGACAGTGCTATAGTTGGCTTCTCTAGTGGGCCTAGTTTATGTTTCATTGCTGCACTGCCTGCAGGACTTATAGAAGAGAGCTCAATTCACAACATAGTTTTAAAACATGACTTTTTAACTGGTATATTTTTTTAAAAACCTATTATATGTATTTCAATGGCTTTTATAGTGTTGGATTTTTATCGTTGGTTTTTATTTTTGATCGGATTTTAATAGTTGGTTTTATTTATTTGTTGTTGTTTTGAATTGTTTTGCATTTTTAACGTTGTACCCCTGACCCTCAAGGAGAGGTGGGAGAGAGATAAAATGTATCACCATTGTATAATAATAACAATAGCAAAATATACATGTTCCTTTTAACATTGAGTCGTGTGTTTATAAGGATAAATTGTATTATTATTATTATTGCAAAACCTACACGTTCCTTTTAACATTGGGTTGTTGTGTGTATATAATAATAATAATAATAATAATAATAATAAATTATTATTATTATTATTATTATTATTATTATTATTATTAAC